>NC_133813.1:26382554-26682554 GCF_043250625.1 Sebastes fasciatus | reverse complement strand
AAACATAGATGTGATCAGCTGTCATTCCAGCGAGGTGTCCCGTCTTTGATAAGTGCCATGCTGTGTTAAAAGCTCTGTCAAGCGGTGATGACAGGTTTAATCTACCGGTGCGTTTTCACTGCGTTCTCGGTCACTTTACGGTAGCTCCACTATCGGCAAATTGTTTCTTAAGGTTCTCTTCATTTTTAATGCAATGGGTGAGTGGCAGTCTGTAACCACTGATCTCTGATCACTGAGCTGATGTTCTGAACATTTATGTCAAGTAAAAACAATATATATCAAATGAATAACAAAAAGTCCTTATAATAATATAAAACTTTACTGAACAGAGTTACAAAGTGCTTTAACAGTAATCAATAGAAAAATGCTAAATGATGAGACGAGTAGAACAATCTGTGAAGTAGAAAGAATAAAGAGCACAGAAATTAACAGATTAAAACATAGTTTGAATTTAAGAAAAGCCTCTCCAATAAAAGTGAGCTTCAATCATTTTTCCCAAAATGTTTGTATGATTTGTTGAGTCTGTTTCTGGTTTTATTTTGAAAGTTTCTCTCCCCTGTACCATGTCTGTGTGTCCAGATCTGATTTCAACTTTAAAAAAAATTAAATACATTTTTCCCGAAGAGCGGTTGCACAGACCTTTCTGTAGGTTTGGACCCGTCTACTCAGGTTCAAGGACCTGCAGTCGCCTCTATCACCAGTGAAGTGATTGGCAGATATGAATGCATATAGTCTATCTTAATTGCAGACACCACATATTGCTCCAGCAAGAGTCGCTTAGTCAGGATAACGGCCTGGATTATTGATTAACAAACTGAGTATTTACAGTGTGCACACTTGTGCAGGGCAGCCACAGGGTGCGATGCACTCAGCAGCATGTGACCACGTACTAAAGTCGTCTTATTTCATTCGAGACATCCTGTAAGTGTCTCAAATGAAACAATTATGAAACAGGATGTGTCTCATTTCTGTAAGTGCCTCAGCTGTATGAATATCAGGGGTCAGATATTCATACAGCTGCACACCTGGAGGCTTCCCAGTGTGACCACATGTTGGACACAGGAAGCAGTATGTTTCAGTCTGCCCTATACTGTATGTATTTTTGGAACAGTTGACTGGGGACAGATGTAACGCAGGACAAACCTGACATTCACAGTTTGTTTTCACTGTAATTGCCTTCAGTCGAAGCTAAAGTCTTTACTTAAAGGTTGCTTGGCCCCATTCCGGGAAGCAGGTTTCTTGATTTATCTAACCCAGAACGTGTCTGTTTTGTTACTCATCAAAGATACCTAGATAACTCGGTGAACCTGCTTCCTGGAACATGTCAATTTCCAAAAACCCGATTAAATCTCATCTTAAAGGATAAAACAATGAAACTTTTTTGGTTTTATGTTTGAATGGCATGAAATGTGATCGAAACGTTCACATCAAGGCAACGTGATCGAGAATGTAAGGCAGATTATTTTAGATGCTTTTGATGGAGAAATGTCATGTTAAAAGAGACAAAATAGCTCAAACACACGTGACAAAAAAAACACACAATGCCGTTTTCTTATTGCTGAAATATTTCTTCTATAAAGTGACTAACCGATCATGTCAAGCTTTTTAATACTTTGTTGGGCGACGATTGATGGACTTTGGTCCCTAATTACTTCCCTGAGATCTCTTTCTGAGAGGTGCTCATCAATGCTTCAGATATATCTGTTAAATATTAACATGGTGCTGTACAATGCCAGAGTCTGCTCCCTCTATCAGTGCTTTCTAAAGATAAGCTGTCTGAACCCATTGCCTTATCTTTAAACCTCATCCTTTACGGCTCTGTAACCGGTGTGACTGCATTACAGTCTGACCTAAAAGAGGAAGAATTCCTCATCTTAAAGGACCAGAGACAAAACAGTAAAGTCAAAAGTACATTCAACATAATGGGAATTCTAAGTATGGCTGGCAGACGACTGACAGTATTTCACTGTAATTGCTTCAAGCAATCTGGTTTATATAAGATGCACTATTATACATTCTATACTATTATATCATCTCGACCCACTGGATCTGTCCTTATGTAAACCTGTAGATTATGACCATTAATTACAGTTATATGAGCTTTAAAATCCCCGCCCATAATCTAAGTAGCCTGTGTGATAATAGCCACTAGCACTAAGTCATGATAATGCTTTACTTTGTGCTACATTTGATTTATTGATCCACACTGTGAGTCACTTTTCACCAGAACGAGTGGAGAGCAGATGTGGTTTACTCGTGACGTTTTTAGCCCTTGCACAACATGTATTGCTTCATTAACCCAGTGAAAAGTACTTCATAGAAGTATGCACTGCTAGTAGTATTTTACTGTTAGTTGTTGGTGGAGGTGAAGCTAATGTATGGGTATTATACAGTTTTTATGGTTGCATTAAATCTGATGAACTTTTCTAGCAAAAAGCCAGACTTACTTGCTAAATTTGTAAATTTAAATACAAACGACCTTTACATACTAATGTGTCCTTCGCATTAAATTACATACTCAGTCCTCAGAATACAGGCACAAGTTTCAGTGTTTATTACAACGCGTGCTCATCAGTATTTTCAAACATTGAAACACGCAGTAATTGCTGGTTACCACTGATATATGCGTATTTCAAATCTACAATAGAGGTGGAAAGAAAAATAAAGGAAGGAAATGCAATGAATTTCCTTTTAATTTACTCTCAAATTGTTGCAGTGTATTGAATGTTGCAGTCAGTTGTGGACTAAGTACATTCACTCAAGTACTGTACTGAAGTACAATTTTGACAATTTTGTATTTTACTTGAGTATTGCCATTTTATGGTTCTTTATGCTACTACTCCACTATGTTACTAAGAGGAATATTGTACTTTTTAATCTACTACATTTATTTGACTCTTTCAGTTACTAGTTACATAAAAAATGTTCAGTATGATATGATGCGGTACTATACTACCAATCTACCCAGTAGTGTGTATAAAGTATCTAAAATTAACTCCACATTGATGATCTATAATATAAAACTATTCTGAGTCATTGGTGATTGCAGGTTGCTGCAATACAGTAGATGAGGAGTTGTGCAAGTATTCAGATCCTTTACTTAAAAAATAGCAATACTAATAGCAATACTACAGTGTACAAATAAATCATTACATGTTAGTCATGCATGTGAGACATTTCTTATGTTGTTATGTTTATAGTGTGTCAAAAAAGTCATAAAAAAACCATAATATAGTATTTTTTTTAAAAGTCATAAAAAAGTCATAGTATAGTATGTCGAAGAAAGTCACAGTATGTTAAAAAAAAGTAATAGTTTAGTATGTTAAAAAAAGTCAGAGTAGTATGTCGTAAAAAAAATCATAGTATAGTATGTTGAAATATGTTATGATAAAAGTCATAGTATAGTATGTTGAAAAAAGTCATAGTATAGTTTGTCAAAAAAGTCATAAAAAAGCCATGATATAGTATTTTTTTTTTTAAGTCATAAAAAAGTCATAGTTTAGTATGTTTAAAAAACATAATAGTATAGTATGTTGAAAAAGAGGCCTATTGTATAGTATGTGGAAAAAAAGTCATAGTGTAGTATGTCGTAAAAAAAATCTTAGTATAGTATGTGGAAAAAAAGTCTTTGTATGGTATGTTGAAAAACTTAATGAAAAAGTCATAGTATAGTATGTCGAAAAAAAGTCATTAGTATGTCGAAAAAAAAAGCCATAGAATAGTATGTCGAAAAAAAGTCATAGTGTAGTATGTCGGAAAAAAAAGTTGAAAAAAAGTCATAGTATCGTATGTCGAAAAAAAAGCCAATCCACTGGCTGCTTCTTTCAGCCGCTTCTGAGATTGCTCTGATGGTCCGATTGCTCTGATAGAGCCTGACCGTGGCATCCCAGCTCTTTCAGTAATCTGATGGTAGAAGAAGCCACGAATCCTCTGCATCCTACCTCCACTGGATAGACTTTTGTGTTCCAGACTCGCTGCTTCGCTTCTGCTGCTAGCTCTGCGTAGCGCAGCTTCTTACGTTCGTAGGCCTCTTCAATCAAGTTTTCCCATGGAACTGTGAGCTATATTTTATAAGCAGTCTTCAGTGAGGGGGACCAGAGTACCAAGTCTGGCCTGAGGTTGGTGGAAGCAATCTCAGGTGGAAAAATTAATTGCTGGCCGACGTCCACCAGCATCTTCCAGTTGCGGGCCATGAATAGGCGTCCTATGTCTGGCTTGGTAGGAGGGTGTTTGGGTGTTTTCTGTCCTTCTCGGACAAATGCTGTTGCCTTAAGGGGATTGGTTGCTCTCAGGAGGGGCAAGGAGTTGGTCGACCGTCGCTTGTCTTCCATAGCTGATGCCAGGTTCTTGAGGACCTGATTGTGCCGCCAGGTGTATCTGCCTTGCGAAAGGCTGGTCTTGCAGCCTGTCATGATGTGTTTGAGAGTCGCTGGAGTTGGGCAGTGGGCACAGGTTGGATCCTCGCTATACCACTGATAGAGATTCTTCGGTGATGGAAGAAGGTCGTATGTCGCTCTGATGATAAAGCTGATCTTGCTTGTTTCCATTTCCCATAGCTCCAGCCAAGTTGGTTTACTTGCTGTCAGGCCGAAGCCTCCTCTTCCCTGCTGGACTTGCCCCATGATGTCTTTGTGCCTCAGAGCTGATGGACCTTGCTGTACCGCATCGGATGGTGTCCATTTCTGCCCAGTTCTTAGGGGCAGTGCAGCATTACTGATAGTCTTGTTTCTGGAGTGTTTCAGCGTCATTTGGAATCTTACTTTAGAACACTTGTATTCCTCCGTTAGACTGGTGAGAGGCAGTTCCAGGATCCCTTTGCCATAGAGGGCGATGTTACTCAAACATCGTGGGACTCCGAGACATTTCTTCACGTATGAGGTGATGGTTCGCTCCATTTCTCCACAGTTGTTATCGGGACTTCATAGATGGTGAGTGGACACGTTGTCCAGGGGAGGAGTCCAAACTGTAGGCACCAGAGTTTCAATTTCCCAGGCAACAGGGTCTTGTCGATGTTCTCTAGCCTATTGACAACTTCTTGCTTTAGTTGTTGCACTTGCTCTTTGTCCTTGAGGCTAGCATTGTACCATCTGCCCAGGCTTTTGACAGGCTGCTCAGACACTGTTGGTATTGGGTCGTCACCGATGTAGAACCATGTGTCTTTAAGTGCTCCCCTTGACTATGGAGATGCTTCGAGACTTTCTCCTTTTTATCTTCATACGGGCCCACTTGACGTTCTCCTGCAGCTTTCCAAGTAGTCGCTTGGTGCATGCTGCAGTAGTGGTCAGTGTGGTCATGTCGTCCATGTACGCCCTGATGGGTGGAAGACGGAGGCCAGCCCTGGTTCGCTCACCGCCAACCATCCATTTTGAGGCCCTGATGATGACTTCCATAGCCATTGTGAAAGCCAAGGGTGAAACTGTGCAGCCTGCCATAATGCCTACCTCCAAGGGTTGCCATGTTATAGTAAAGTTGGCTGTTGTGAAGCACAGCTGCAGGTCTTGGAAATAGGTCTTGACCAGTGTAGTAATGGGCTCTGGTACGTTGAAAAGTTGAAGGATTCCCAGAGGAGTTCATGGGGAACAGAGCCGAATGCGTTTGCCAGGTCAAGGAAGATCACATGGATGTCCCTTTTGTCCTTCTTGGCTGATTGGATCTGATGCCAAATCATGCTTGTATGCTCCAAGCAACCAGAGAACTCTGGTATCCCTGCTTTTTGTACAGTTGTATCGACGTACTTCTTTCTTTGCAGGTAGGTAGACAGCCTCTGTGATACTATGCTGAAAAAGATTTTCCGCTCGACGTTCAGAAGGCAGATCGGTCAGAATTGGTCAATGTCTGATACATTCTTTTCTTTTGGTATGAGCACGCCGCCAGCCCTTCGCCATGCCTTAGGTATCATTTGCTTCTGCCACACTACCCTCATGAGCCTACAAAGAAAGCGTAGTACATCCGGTGCGTTCTTGTAGAGCTTATACAGTACTCCATTAGGCCCAGGAGCTGACGATGCTCTTGCTCGCCGAACTATATTCTCTACTTCTTTCCATTTCGGAGGGCTAGTGTCCAGGCTGAATTCAAGAGGTTGAATTGGCAGGATGTCATGTGGGATGACTATCTGCTAGTGCCTTCTCGTGTCGTGGTGGACCCTTTCCAGATGTCCTTTTAGTTCCTGCTTTGATGTTTTCAAGGTTACGCTTTTTTCCTTTGTAAAGAGGTCTTTGACAAACTTGAAAGGGTCTTTGTAGAACCGTGTTCTTGTGTGTTCTTTCTTCCTACGAAGTTTCCTCAAGTTCTCTGGTATTTTTAAAAATTGTATGAAAAAAGTCATAGTATAGTATGTCAAAAAAAGTCATAGTATAGTATGTTGAAAAAAAAGTCATAGTATTATATGTGAAAAAAGTTATAGTATAGTATGCAAAAAGTCATAGTATAGTACGTCGAAAAACTTTATGAAAAAGTCATAGTATATATAGTATGTAAAAAAAAGTTATAGTATGTTGAAAGAAAGTCATAGTATATGTCAAAAAAGTCATAGTATAGTATGTCGAAAAAAAAAGTTATAGTGTAGTATGTCGACAAAAAGTCATAATATAGCATGTTAAAAAAAATCTGAGTATAGTGTCGAAAAAAAAGTCACCTCTTAGCTGTTTAATCTGATAAAAAAGTACTGCTTCAGTTTGTCTAGACTGTCGCATAAACTCTCATTTCTTCAAAAAAGTCTGTGGCAACACGGTCTGTAATTATTTTTGGCAGTATCACTGGTTCTTCTTCTTCTTCTTCTTCATCTCCAGCGGCCATGGCTCCATCAAGTGGGGGCTCAAACTCCACTGTCCTTTCAGCATTCTTTTTCTCCATTTCTGCCAAGGTGGATTTCTTCGGCCGACCTCTTCCACGTACTGCACCTCTTATTTAGTCAGCATTCCAACACCAACTCGACACAGGCGTATTAGATCCCACCACTGCCACCAATTGTTGCAAGGTGAGGTGCAGGAGAGCAAGGTGAAAAGTCACGAAGAGAAATCATCACACTGGCAGGTAAGTATGCTTGAAAAATAAGGCAGACTTTTATTTTCAGTCTGTAAAAATTCCATCAAACAAAGGAAAAAACACGTGGAGGGAAAAATCCTCTGCATTCAGTTACACTGCTCACCACATGCCTGGTCTTTTTACCACCCTTTTTCAAACTCTACTTTCCCACATGGTCACATAACCTAACAGCCCGCCCTTCCAGTTCAAACTGGCCTATCAGGCGAGTACTGCCATCAGCTCAGACTGGAGACACCTGCAGTGAGAACCTGGGCAATCATAGCACACCTGATTACACTTGGAGCCACTCAGTCCCTGTCAGTCAATTAACCCCTTAACTACACACATAAGAAAAACAAAGAAAACTGTGATCAACCCCACTTGGCTTAACCAAACAGTTAGTGAGGGAGTTGTTGCGTCCTCACATTATGTCAAAGAAAAGTCATCGTATAGTATTTCATAGCATGTCATTAAAATGTCATAAAAAACACAAACACATGAAGTAAGAAGCAGTGTTATGAGATTCAATTTACAGTTTTCCTCCCAAATCAATAAAAACAACACCGTTAACTATGCTGAACGGAACCTGCCAAAATAAAAAATAAATGAATTAATAAATGACTCGATAAATAAATAAATATGTCATTAAATGTAGCAAAATAATATTATACATAAATGTAGACATTAATTTATTGATAAAATGTGACAAATTATATGTTTTAATTTGCTTTTGTTTATTCATCTTTCTATCAATTCCCTTATTTATTTACTTTTTTTTAATTTAATTTTTATTAATTTTTAAATGTATTTATTCATTCTTGCATTTATTTGATATGTATTCATTTTCTTTTGCATTTCTTTTGTATTAATTTATTTATTTTTGCATCTATTTTTAAGTATTTTATATTTACTTTTAAACGCATGTATTTATTTATGTAAGGAGTGAAATGCAAAGGGAAAATCATGCAGAAAATAAAAATACATGCATTAAAAAATAAATATAAAATAAATAAAAGTAAATGCTAAAATAAATGATTAAATTAAAAAAATAAGAATAATAAACAAATTAGTACAAAGATTAATTAAGAAGCAAATTAAACATAAATGTCCATTTATGTCACATTTCATCAATTAATTAATGGCTACATTTATTTTTAATATTACTTTCCTACATTTAATGAAATTTTTTTATTTATTCATTTATTTTTGATTTTGGCAGGTTCCCTCCATCATTAACTAGCTATGTCAACAGTAACACAGTAGTGACACTTTCAGAGTACTAGTTGCTGCGAAAGTAACAGTTACTATAACATGTTAAATACATGATTATTATATGATCCTTATACTGAATATCTTTGGGTCTTCGACCATTGGTTCAATAAAACAAGCAATATGAAGACTTAACCTTGAGATTAATGAAAATTATAACAACATTTTCTCATATCTCGAAAAAACAATCGTCAGATTGATCCAAAAGGAAATAATCGTCAATGTCAAAAATGTAATTGTATGGCGATCCATGCAACAGTTGCATTAACTTCAATAATAAGACCAAAACAAGAGTTGTTTCTTAAAAAGAAGTGTTTTATTTTCTTTTTAACAAAGCCCAATACAGATTTGAAGCAAAACTTGGGGAGCACTGGTAAATCTCAATCCAATCATCATGTCTGGGACACCCACAAAAAGATGAGCTTCAAATAAAAAAAGACACCTAAAATAATCATACAACCCAGAATTGGGGCAAAGAAAATAATGGTGCATGTTGTCCAAGAACTATTAAAAAAAAGAAAATATTTTTGACAATAACAAACAAAAAGTTCATGTCAGCAGCTGTTGGGGGGGAATATTCTAATAAAATAAATGTCATATGACAGATATAGTATCCATGACAACAGTTTTGAAAGAACCAATAAAACCTAAAATAAATTACATTAAATCTCTTAGATGAGTAATATGGTCAAATACATCTAAAACACATTTTAGTAGCTTGTTCAAGCTGTACAACAGTTCTGCCATGAGGGGAGAAGAATATGCACAAAACTAATTAAAACTTATTAAATGTGACAAATGTCATGTCCAATATAACTGTCCACATTTCTTTTGACAGGAAGTGACACAAGTGGACAGGTTGCGGTCGGTAAGTCTGTTTACCTTTTACCGCAAAGATGGAGAGAATTTAAGAGTCAAATTTGAAAAGCATTAATCAAAAATGACATTGGGTTAATGGTTTTATTTATAGATTTTTTAACAACTAATTTGTTACACGAAGATATATTTAACATTTTAACTTGACAGCTGTGCTGAGCATGAGTACATTTTAGGGTGGGAATAAAAATATCACATCTAAATAGTTTTTATGGCGGGCAGATCTATGATCGCAAAATATAGAATATTATTATCAATGGCGGACATGTTGTCATTTGAATGGTTTTCACATTGGACTTAACAATGGTGACACATTGGTAGTTCTGGTGGCTTCATTTAAAACGTTTTCAGGTAATTATTACCAGTGGGTTTACACACGTACCGATCACTTGGACTTTTAAAAGCTAGAATTAAGATGTGGGACAGAACATGTGGTTGAGTTGTGGCTGAATGTTTTCTGTTAAGGATTCCACAGGCACATGTTTTTAGAAATATGAAATTAAAGACTATCTGAAATGAGCCGATCCACCCATGTAAACACAGTGATTTTCTGATACAGAAAAATACTAAGTGGAAATGTATATTGATCTTTTAATACCAATATCCATCAGTTGAAAACACCAGTCTGCTTTGATATATTCTCATGTGGGAACATATAGATTTCATAAGAAAATAAATCTCTACCTGTTGTTTTGGTGGTGATGGTTAGATAAGGGCTGTACGATCCCATCATCTCGTTCTCTGAATGCTCTCTTTGTCCGTCTCAACAAAGAACTGCATGTATGCTCGGTAAGAAATAGTACTCAAAAGGCTCTGCCTGAGAACATTAGTTTGAAGCAAAACAAAAAAACTCATCTTTTCCATCTTTATACCAGTTGTTAAAGTCATTTATAATAAAGTGTATGTTGCTATTATTATCCTTTAAAAATCATAAGCTGTATCTCGGCATTTTGACACTAAATATCCTCTAGGATATTTAAACAGGAAAAGATACTTTTCAAGCAATACGACAAGCTTATATTGTGGGTCGCAACAGAATAAAAGACAATTCTGAAGAAATAATGGAGAAAGAATTGCATAGCAGATCAGAACAGAACTAAACAGGAGCTGATCCTTTTTGGTTTGGTGCACTTTGATTCATGACTTTGCACATTTTCACATATGTACATGAAATAGTTCACCTGCCCACAGTAAAAGATCAACAGGAAGAAGGCAGGATGCAGACGTCTCGTCCTCTCTGCTCTTCTCATTAAAGTCCATATAGGAGTCTTTTCAAAAGAATTAAACTTTGTTTAAAAAGTGCCATTTTGCTACATTTATCAGCTGATCCATGGTCTGCTACTGAACAGTTAACACAGGCTAATGTGTTACAGACGTTCCCCAACGTCACACATCCTGATTCTATGAGTTTTGGTCACATGGACAATCTTACACACACACACTCACACACGCACACAAACACTCACAGCCACACACACACACACAGACACACACAAAGATGACGTGAAAGGAAAAAAAGTGGAAAAACGACGTTGTGGCCGGTGAGTACAGTTCCATTTGAAGAGTTTATCTGGTGCGTTTAGACATTCCCGGCTGGTAAAGCTTTGAAAAAGAACAAGCACCGTTAGGAAAAGGCCTCCGATGTCCTCCGCTGCGGGAGACTTCAGCAGTTTCCTCTTGATTCTGTGCTCCCACAAAAAGCAAAAGAGAAATAAATCTACATTCAGACTCGCCTCGGGCTCGTGGTCGGGCAAAGTCACTGAAATGTTTCAGGCTTTATTGCGTCTTTTCCTCCGATTTCAAGTCTGAGTTGGGCGAACGGAGCCTCTTCTTTTAAAATCATGGAGTCCGAGGACACGTATCTCCAAATCCCCGTGAGGCCTTTTCTTTGTGTCCGTGTGGAAACGTCCTGGTCCTCACCGTCTCTGCTGGGTATACACCGGGTACGCTAGCGTCACATTCAGAGAGTCATTGTGCTGGACCAAAGACGTGTGCTGGTAGTGAAGTACGAGTTCTTTCAATGAGCCGTACAGGTTGTACGGCTCCGCGAAGCCGAAACCTGAGGGGGTCTTGTTGATGACGCAGTGCTTCACTTCACCGTCCACACTGCAAAGAGAGGACAACCTGTCACAAACTGTTCTGGGTGTGCAGTAGGAAATCAATACAGCATAGTATCGCGATATGTTACGTGACAATATATTCTCCATACACGGACATCAAGTATGGATCTTTTGTTATATAACCTTTTAATAAGTTGTGCAAAATTCTGGTGATAGAAAAACTGGCATGCCATTTTCAAAGGGGTCCTTTGACCTCTGACCTCATATGTGAGAGTAGCTTATTAGATAAAACGGATGTTGACAAACTCGAGCCCCCAGGAAGAGTGCCGAGCTTTGAAGCTAATTTTTGGAGTGGGCAAACGGCGGTACTACAACTTCCGTGTCCGTCACGTGATGCCATTGGGCCCAAAAATACTTTTTCCCACAGACTTACATTGGGAAAGAGACTTCTGTAACTCAGTGGATGATTTTTTTTGAGGTGAGTCAACTTCCTAACCGAACCAAACGTCCTGTAACGTTCTACAATTACACGTACCGTTCCACCCATACCATATACCATATACCATATACCATATGTACACTGAAACAGACTTTGTTTGCCGTTTCCTCCTGTTCATACCGGACATTAAGACATCACCTTCAATATAAAAAGAGTCTGAAGCTAGTATGAATCTTCAGCAGTTTTAGACAAATCAAGTCGATATCTTATAGTTACATGTCTTTTATTATAAAAAAAAAGTTTTCCCCCATTGGACAGTAACAACAAGAGTGAACTGTGTAGTAAAATGACTTTGGAGGATATCCACTTGATTTGTCTAACTCCAGACTGCTGAAACATCATATATATGTATTTGTGTTTACATTGAAAGCACATTAGCATCTCTTAATGGCCAGTATGAACAGGAGGAACACATCCTGTTTCAATCTTCATACAGGGAGCTTGACTATTGTTTGTAACCTCTCCTTTATAAAGTACGTAGACAAGATACATACACAACGCTGCAGGCGTAGCATCCCGCTTTGCTGCTGTCTCGAACCAGGAATGTTCCGTCTCTCTTGCCCTGGAGGAGAGCCTCCGCCTGTAGTCGATTGATATTGCCCAGTTTCCAGGCTCGCTCGTCGTGATGAGGAAGGTCTTCATCGTCGTCCACCATAGAATATTGACTGGAAAAACAAAGTACCGTACACAGATGTAAGTTGTGAGGTAAAGGCACTTCACTGTCGGTTAATGAGTTAAAAATGAAAATGGATACTCACTCTTCTGTGTTCTCGTTCTTGATTCCGAGCCACTCGTTGAGTTTCTTCTGTCTGACTCCCTTCTGGGTCAACCACCTACAAGAGAGAGAACCCATTAGAAACCAGGGCAGATCCAATTAGATTTTCTCCAGAGGGAAGTTGATAGTTTCAGAAGCAGCCAAGGTGCTGATGGAGTGCTGTACTTACATGAGATACTGGTCTCTGGTCTTGCGGAGCTGGATGAGGTCGGGCTTGATGCTGTTCATCCTCTTGTCGATCTCTCTGTAGTCTGCCGCCTGTTTCTTCAGATCTTCCTCCAGTCGGCGCTTGCTGTCTACGATTTCACTAATCCGGGACTTCAACTTGTCGTAGTTGCCCATAATCCTGAAAGCAACAATGAAGTTTAACTTTTAACATAAATAAACTAAGACTGTCAATCCATTCAAATATTTAATCGCATGATTGTCCATAGTTAATCGTGATCACACATTTTTATCTGTTCAAAATGTACCTAAAAGATAGATTTGTCAAGTATTTATTTAATGCTACTCTTATTATCATGGGAGTGGTAAAATATGCTGCTTTATGTAAATATATGTATATATTTATTATTGGAAATCAATTAACAACCCAAAACAATGACATATATTGTCCAGAAACCCTCACAGGTACTGCATTTAGCATAAAACAATATGCTCAAATCATAACATGGCAAACTCATTCACATATCTGGAGGTCAGAGGTCAGATGTCAAGGGACCCCTTTGAAAATGGCCATGACAGTTTTTCCTCACAAAAATTTAGCAGAATTTTGGAGCATTATTTAACCTCTTTCCCGAAAAGATTCATCACGTTTTCTAGTTTCATATGATACCAGCATCTCTAGTTTTAAAACTGAACCCGCTACAACCCAAAAGTCACAAGATGTGTTAATACGTTAAGGAAATTAGTGGAGTTAAAGCAAGCATTATTATCGTTAAGTGTGGTGTCCTCTTACCTCTGGATTTCCTTGTCGTTGCCTTCTCTCCTGAATTTCTCAATATACTCCTTGCTGTACCGCTCTTGTGTTTGGCATTGCTCCTCAAATATCTTTATAGTTTCATTAAAAGCCTCGATAGCCGTCCTTTTCATTTGGATTTCCTGGAAGAAGAGGCCCAGTGATGAGTGTGTGTCGTACAGATATTGCAGTGAAGTTCTAGATGGTAGTTTGACTCTGGATGGTACTCACTTGTGATGTTCTGGTGTATTCTTCATACAGACGGTCGTACTCTTTGTTCTTCTCCTGGTACTGCTGGTGGTACTCACAGAGCTTCCTCCCCACAGCTTCAATGTTGTCTTCTTTCACTACCTGATCCTGAGAACAGATTCATAACCAAGACAAGAAGTTGCAGTTAAATTGCTTGAGCATAAGCATCTTAAGTGTTGCTAGTTGAGACTATAAGCTGCCGTCCTACCTGCTGGTGTTTGGAGACTGGATACAGCAGCTTGACGTCTAGCTTGGGGTTGTACTGAGCCAGTGACTCGTTGCGATAGTGGTTGATGAGCTCAACAACTGAGCTGAAGGTCAGTGGGTCTGAGAAGCCGTACTTGCCATCCCGATGGAATATCTTGATGAGTTTGTTGTTTCCTCCTTTTCTGTAGACAAAAGTAACCAAACCTGTTAGACTAACGGCTAAAGATAAATAAAAGATGGTCGATAAGAGGAAACTATTTCAAACTTACCTCAGAGTCAAAGTGTAGTCTCCGTGCATTTTTGTAGAGGCGTCTCGCACCAGAAACGTACCGTCCGCGGTGTCCCGCAGTTTCTCATTGACCTCCTCCCTTGAGATGTCTCCCCAGTACCATTCGGCGTCCTGTAGCGCCATGTTGTTGTTCATACCGTTGTTAGTCACAGGTGTGGGTTTGGGTGGCTTTGGAGGTAGAGCTGTGAGAACAAGAGGCGTGAAAACAGAATGTAAATAAATGCACTGAAATGGAGCCTTTATGTGCTCACATTCACATTAAACAGGTTCTCAACTTGAATTGAATGATTGATTTTCTGGCTCGCTGCGACACCATTAACGGGGCTCCTGATCTGCATTGAAAACATTTCTCTTTAAAGCTGCAGAAAATAAAGCTGGATACCAAACTTGAGCTCCACTAAACTGAATTAAGTCCAGCATTTTGCAGATGCTGGGAATCACACACAAGCTCTGTGACTCGCTCACTCGTCTTTTTTTTTTTTCCATTGATTAACTGGGGATGAAGAGACGCTGCCCCTCTCCAACAGAGAGGCGGTAACAGCGAGGCGGTGGGAGGGGAAATGAAGCATGAGTCAGGGAGAATGAATTTCATTCAAGAAAAGGAGATTTCTATAAATATTCCCAGCTGCAAATACAGCGCTGAGGCCTAATTTCTATATTTTCATGCAGAAAGAAATGGTGCCCATTATGAATACTGATACACCACCAGCATAATTTAATTTAATTTAGCAATGAAACGAAGATTTCCCTTCTAGGTTTTGCCCCCAGAAAATATCCAGCTTCAATGTTAAATAACCAGATTCTGTTAGATAATTATCAGTGACTCTGTATTTACCATTAAACCACCATTAAATCTCAATTTCCAATTGCAGCTTTAAGGCTGCACCAAGAGTCAGATTTGCATCGTGTCTATGGGGATTTTCATTTGACAATCAAGTGATGGAACATTTGATCTGCTGCTGTGGATCTAAAACAGACATCTTAAATCTGCAGTGGCTGCTCACAAGCTGACAGTTTCCCAGTGAAGCTAGCTAGCTTACAGCTGTAGCAGAGCTAAGGTAGCAGGCTATTTTTAACCCACAAATCTGCACTGCCTTTGTTCACTCCCTCTGCATTACCACCCTTTCTGCTACAACGGACCTTGCAGGACTCAGTCCATTGAGAACGTAGGCACTGTTCACTTGACAGCAACAATTGTGACATGGCAGAAAATGCAAAGCTTTACAATCTGTGCAGAATGCAGCCTACCAGCTCAACCACAGCTCATGGTTTCCGCTGCACTTCTCAGCACCTTTTTAGCCTTCCAATCTGATCACATTTCCTCTCAAGATTACAAGAAATGTCTAATTTTTAAACCTGCTCAAGAGGAGCAATGGCTCCACAGACACATTTCTACAGATTGCAGGTTGCATATGTGATTAACTGCAAAAAGGATCTCTACAGAGAAACAATAAAGGGTTTTATATCCGACCACCTAAACATCCATTTGAAAAGCCATTAAGAGCAGCCTGCTCAGTAACGTGTTACATCACTTACCACAGCCAATCACACGCGGGGTCTGTCACCAACCACTCCTGCATCTTTCATTTCCTGAGAGTGATGAGGTCATTCTGAAAGCCCATTACCTTTTACTTCCCTGCTTCAATTCTTTACAACACTGCAGCTAAACGGAAATAATTCTCTCTGCAGCATCCAGCGCTACATCCTAGTATGCATCCATCTGTGCAGCATCTCTCCACTAGCAGAGAAAAGAAGACCTGCAGCCTGTTTCCATGCCTTTCCTCGGTCACCCTCTCCCTCTCTGTGGAGCTCGGCTGCTCGCTCTCCTGCAGGTTGCTCAGCCCCTCCTCCCTGCGTGTGTCGTGCGGAGGTTTAGTCCGGCCCACTGCTGGCACTCAGACAAAGCCAGCTCTGCTGCAGCAGCACGTACGCAGCTAAATTATAATGCTCGGCCCGGTCAGCGGCACCCAGAGCTCCGAAATACGCCTGTAATCCCACAGCGTGACACTCGGCATGACAGAGATAACTCCCTTGATTTCCTAAGTGAAATTAAAATAGACCTAGTTCTTGGTAAGGTATAAGGATTCAAGTGGAACACTGTCCTGCTAGGTTCAACTGAGGAACAGTTATTGGGCCGTGCTTAACTTAAGTAGTAACTAAACTGAGCGCATCAACTACAAATAAGCGTATTTGGAAAAAACGTTTTAATGTCAAAGTATGTGACCTAAATGCCCCTTTCTTTAGGAATTGTAAGAAAAATCCAGAATATAAATGAACATAAACTTGCCCTCCTCCACTGTGTCCATACGCATACCTGTTGGGAATGTTTGAATATGAAGTCCAAACTGAACATCTTCACTGAACTCTTTCAGATTCATCAACTCGTCTGAGAGCAAAGCAGAGTTTTATATGCAGTCAGTGAGAATAGTTAATAACTATACAGCATTAGAAGCAGCCCAATGCAAATCTGTTCACTGGCAGCTTTGACTTGGGGCTTAAAGAAAACTTTTATTCATGTTCTAGTCTTTTCTTAAGCTGTGATATTTCTGTCTTATTCCTCCCAAGCGAGCCCTCTTTGGTTATAGCCTGGAGGCAGAAGCAGTAGAAACACACTGCTCCACTTTAGTATCGTAATTTAAAAAGAAAAAAAAAGATGCAGAACGTCAGAACTTACGTTGCAAGTTGTGCATGTTTTGGTGAACTAACAATCTCTTCTTTTGTAGCTCCTCTTTTTATTCCCAAAAGGTAAATTAAATCCAACAGAGTTACTTTCAAGTCCTCCAGTAAAGCTCCATGTCATAGTTTAGGTTCGTTTTTTAATTCTTAAAAGGTAACGGCTGTATGTGCTTCTTATTGAAATCCAGGTAATCCGCTCGGCGTGAGGCAGGTGCAACATGCGACTGTCTGACTGAGTTCCTGCTGTGAGTGTGGGGAAGGGCTGAGTGTGTCTCTCTCTCTCTGTCTCTGTCTCTCTCTGTCTCTCTCTGTCTCTGTCTCTCTCTCTCTCTCTCTCTCTCTCTCTGTCTCTCTCTGTCTCTGTCTCTGTCTCTCTCTCTCTCTCTGTGTGTGTGTGTGTGTGTGTGTGTGTGTGTGTGTGTGTGTGTGTGTGTGTGTGTGTATGTGTTTGTAAAGGAGGAGGCAGGGGGAGTTCAGTCTTATGATTAACTTGCAAAGTTTCAAATATTTGCTGAGCTGGGCACTTTGAGGCAGGGAGGACATGTGGAGATCCAGGCGGAGGGAGGATGGGGTGGGGGGGGAGTGGCCCTAGAAACTGGAAGCAGCCCTCCTTTAACAAGAAGTGCTCTGTGGAGCATGGCCACTTTCCAGCCAACCAAATCTAAGTGGGCCTTTTGTCGCTTACTTAAAATAGGCCCGCAGTAACTGGGAGGAGGGACGCAGACACTCACACACACACACACGGGTCATTCACAGAAACACATGTACATTCTGTACATGTGCGTTAACATAGTAGGCTATTCTTCTTCTCTATTCTTGTAAACCTGCAGTTATCTGTACGAGACAGTTGACTGAAACCATTTCAGTACACCTGTATGTTCAGTATGGCTGGGATGATTCACCTCCTGATTAGACACCATCACGATACTTGTTTTTTTATTTTTAAGTATTACGATTCGATATTACGATTTTTGATAACTTTTTTTAACACGAGACCATGGGAGAAAGTTGAATCATACACTTCTAGGGACTTTTACTTTGGAAAATATCTAAATGAATCCAGTAAGAATGTTTCATGTTATGAATTTTCAGCATGTATGTAGTCAGAGATGTCCTGAAGTCAAATATATCAGTAATTGTCAGGAATTATTTATAAAAAAAATTATCCAGCAACCTAAAAATCAATGAATAAAAACATTTCTCTCACAAATTAGTGGTATTTTCTTTTTAATTTATAAGGGACATGTAATGTTTGATACTTCTGGTGAATATAATCCAATCAATCGTATTTCCATAGATGTATTTTGTGTATACAGTTCCCTTTGTTTACACCTTATTTTGAAAACCGGACGTAGTCCCACGTGTCTACTTCCTCTAACTTCTCTAAGGTGGTCTCTAGCTCTCCTGTCAGCTCTGTTCTCTTTATCCATCTATGGTCAGCTCCATCGGGGCCGTTTGAATGCAGAGAACAGAAATGTCAGTATCTGGGTGATCTACAGTCGTAGCGTCGGCACATTTGACCACGGAGACGAGAGCGATATGATAACGTTTCCTGTCTGTGACAGAGTTAGCATGTAGCTTTAGCCATGATGTCTAGCTCTACTTTTCCTGCAATGTGTGAAACCCAAAGTGTTTCCATCCTTTACTGGATGTGCAGTGTTTACCACGCTGGATTTAAAATGGGAGGATGCAGGTCGTATCCACGCTGACCCTCCAACGTTTTATACTTTCTGAGGTTTGTTTTGGTTGACGGATACGGAGCGGATATGACGTCACGTTACTCAGACTACAATAAAATAAAAGCGGTAACTTCCGTCTACCTCCACATAGACTCAAATGAAGCAAATATATCGATTCTGGCCTTAAAAAAACAATGTAATAACCGTGGCTGGGTATAGCTGGATTCTGTGTTTATATAAGTGTGTAAAAAGAAGTAAAAAAGCGTTTCAGGGTTTGTGTTGCCCGCCTGCCTGGCCGCCCTTCAATCCATCCATCCATCCCAGTGCCAAAGTGTTCCCGCAGGTGCAAATTACTGACAGCTGAGAGTGGCCCATGCATAGGAACATTATAAATAGACCTAACAGGTAATAAAATGTTTAAACAGCCACAGCCAGTCCCGGGCCAGCCAACGACCGTGCTTTTAACTAGCACTGTAAAAACATAACTGTGCCACGCAATGCACTGCACTCACACACCACCAGACTGGCTTCATCTATGCAGTCCACCGCTGCACCAGCCATGAAAACTGACGTTGTGCAGTTCTGTTTGACAACTAATAACATCACCAGTGAATGCTCTGAAAAAGTGATCTGTCCTGAAGAAGAAAACCAGAATGTCAAACAAGATTTTATCAATTTTCACACCTACACGATCATATGTTTCATGGAAATTCACCAGCGATCACCTTCACCACGCTCAATTTGTGAAAAGGGTGTTCTCTGCTAAATTCAAAAGCCACACTGACACAAAAATCAACACTATCACACTAAGTTGTATTCTTTCTCAGACAAATTGCTATGAAAACCATGTAAGATTTCACGAACTGTCAAAACAGAATGCAATATTAATTTCTAACGAGGTTATTTGCACGCTCAAAAAACAGAAACAGACATCCTCTGCAGCTAAAGCTTTAGAAACTGTTCCACTGTTCTGCAGCAAAGATCATCAGGAACCAGTACATAATAAAGCAGCCTTAACTTGCCCTACAATGTCTGTATTTTATCTCCACAGTGTACCCCGTGGCCCTCTACAACTGCAGCAGTTGCAAGTCTCAACACCTTTTTTCAAGCTATTAATAGTTCAGGTCTGGGGGTGTTCAGTTCATGTTCTGCAGTGTTTTAGCCCCTGCAGAACATACAACCATGTTCTGCATGCATTCAATAATAAATGCTACACAGCAAACAGCAGCAATGCAACACTCAACAGTGGTGCATTTCATTAGTAAATAAAGAATATTCTATCATGAGCAATAGACCAACAGCTTTTAAAACTGTGTGGATAATGGAAGTTAAATAAAAGTGTTTAAGTACCTGGAGCTGCTTGACTTTCACTCCATTCACTGGTCACCAGAACCTCAATGATCTTGATGTGAGCATCCAAGCTGGGTTCACAGCTGCAGGGGGTTAAAAAAAAAAACAAGTTAGATGAAGTTTGTTTTACAGGCCAGGTGACCGTCTCTGCAGCTCTTTAATCTGATGGTAATTCAGGCTTAGCTACTTTAATTGCGCAGCACAGCTGGTAAGTACTAAAGCTCCAACCTATATAATCGTGTGCAGCTAAAACCCATGAGTGCCTGACAGACTGCGCTCTGACAGCGTGTAGATGTGTGAGCCTGAATGCGAGTCTCAGTGTTGCATGACTGAGCCTGCACACTAGTCTGTCTATCTTTGACACGATCCAGCTGCTCTGACACCCACCTGGTGGCCTGTTGTCTGAAAAGCACAGGGCTGAAGATCTCGCCCAGGGCCCTGGCACTGAGCAGGTTCTTGGAGCTGTTTTGGCACACTCTAGAGAAATGCCTTAGAAGACAGTGGAGGGTTAGCCAGTACTGGGGAGGCAGGCTAGGGTTGCTGGCGATGCGACGTAGCAGCTGGGCACTATCCTCAGGATTCACCGCCTCTGTTGAAACAGATGAAAACGGCCGAGAGGTCAGTAAGACTGATGTGAAAAGCTGATCCTGCCTGAGTCGAGTAGGAGCATAAAATGAAAGATGTTTCTTTAAACAATGAGGAGATGGAAAAAAGCACGTCATGTGCAGTTAGGTTATGAAACCGCAGAGATTGTGTGCTTGACAATGAGCGTAAGGTACACTGGCAGGTGATTGGCTGCTTTCAGATGCTAGAGATAAACTTTCAGGCTTGTTTTAGTTCCTATTAACCACAGATATCCTGTTTCTGGCCATGTGACAGCAAGAGAATGCAGCGCTACAGAACAGTGTGTGGTATGAGAAGTTTGCCTGTGTTTGCAACAGAGAAAGCAAGACAGACAGAAAGTAAGTTAAGAGAAAGTGAGTGACAAAATACACTAATTATATACTTTATGGTACATTTTTGGTTTACTCTGGTTTTATACTCTATGGTTTAAAACAAAGCACATAAAGTCAAAATATAAAAGTCTTCTTTGAGGGACAAAGGGTACTGACGAGGTCTTGTGGTTTTGTGCTCAGAGTACTGAATGTTCAGTAGCAGAGGGTACATTATGTCAGCTCTTCTCTTTTACTGTACAGTAAAGAAATGATAATGCATCTGTGCTAAGGTCATCTGCTCTCACCTTTGGCAGTGTGGACCATCTGAGCATGTATAGCAGTGGGGATGACGGGCTGGGGAAGATCCTGCAGGTATCTGCGCAGACCATCACACAGGACGGGAAGTTCAACCTGATCCAGGTCTGGTGACGGAGGATCTGAAGTACAAGACGACACACGCTTAAAAACACCTTTGTGCACAGTGAAATATTTAATTACAGGCTCATGTGCAGTCTGCAAAACTGTTTCATGTAAACGTAGACGCAACCATGCATGCAATAACGCCTTCGGAAACCATGGTACCATGTTCTCACACACTGTCTATGCACACATGTATTTCGGTTCACCATCACCACTTACGTCAGTCTTTCTTTTTTTTTTTTTTCTATTTGAGACTTCCTCTTTTTCCTATTTGTCTCCTTCATTCAACTATTTGAAACATACTGGCCTCACATATACTGATAAATAAGCTACTTACCACATTCAAAATACTGTCTGACTTCAAGTCCACCACCAGCAGTAAATGTTCGGTATAAAGTGGGGTTATCCAGACCTGCAAATAATCAGCGAAACACAAATCATTACATTTGACTGAGAAAACTAAGGAGGTTAGAAGGAAGTTACTGCTTTTATTGTTCTGACTACATACAGTACATGCTGAAAATCAAACATTTTTACTGTATTAATTTAGATATTTTACAAAGTAAAAGTCCCTAGAAGTGTATGATTCAACTTTTTCCCATGGTCTAGTGTTAAAAAAGTTAACTAAATCGTGATATCAAATCACAATACTTGTGGAATCGCAATACACATCGAATTGACACCCAAGTATCGTGATAGTATGGAATCAGGAGAAAGGTGTTTTGTCCCGGCACTAGTAACAGGTCACATATGCACAGTCAAATGTTGTTAAAAAAGACAGTCAGTGTTAACAGGTAAATTGAAAACTCAAAGTGTATTTGCATGTTAAGGTGAGTGACTATTTCCTTGGTCAAGTTTACCTTTCCTCTCAATAGCTTCCAGCAGTCTGGCCAGCATGGGTGGACTGGTTTCTGGAAGGGAAAACTGCTCCGTCAAGTCCAGCAGACAGAAGCCTGGAGGAGACAACAACAGATCAATCAAGGTGATTTTTAAAGGATTGTGAACTGTGTCAATGCTTTGTCTTGTGACGCTTTCTTCTGACACATGATGGATATGTTCATATGTAAACAATGCAGTCGTCTGAAATAAATGACCTTGCATTGGAGAGTAGTGCATTTAACAGCTAAGTGTGATCCCAGCCTACACCACGTATTAACAGATTTCATTGTACAAAGTAGTTACAAGCAGTAGGGCTTTATCTTCAGATTATTTTCTAGACATATCAATTCATCTTTTCTTCTATAAAATGTCCCAAAGTAGTGAAAAATGCAAATCTCATCCCTCCAAAACCTAAAGATACTAGTTCATTATCACATGAGATAAAGAAAAGCAACAAGTATTGTATACAGTTGAGAAGCTGAAACTATGCAACATTTGGTATTTTTACTTGAAAAAATGACTTAAAGGCAGGGTCAATGGCTAAGTACCTTTCTTGATGTGATCGCCACAGAGCTCTGTTACGTAATGGGCTGATGTGCAAGATAAGGTGAAGGCGCTGCTGAAAAGAGGGTGTTGTTTGTCTTTGCTCTCTGTGCCAGTTTGGCATACCTAAAATGTGACTGGGTTTATTTTGGACACAGTTCAGGTAAGTTCTATGTCATATCAGGGAACAGAACCGAAGCATAAAAAAATAGAAAGTAAATGTGGCCCATACACACATTTAATAGTCTGCTAGTCATCAGAAGTTGTGATGAATGTGACATTAAATGTGGTGAGGAATGCAATTCATCTGAACCAGCATAGGTTGATTAGATGCATGACTTACAAGCTACTCAAAACTTCAAAAAGGAAGCAGGCACGAGACCAAAGGACTGCCTTCAAAAGTAAAAGGTGAGTATTTACAACAGACTGATTCAAGAACAGGAGGTGCTGAGCACTCAAGTTAGGGTTTGGTGGAACTAAGCAAATACCCTGTGATATGAGGAAGGTCGGGTCAGAGTTTTTTCCTAATTTTTCCTTCAGAACTTTGCACCCAGGTGTGGACATGAAAGGATGAAGGGGTTGGCAAGGATTTTATTTGGATTTGCAAATGTGTATTTTGAAAGGGCACTTTTCTGAAAGGCCTTACTGTTCCAACACCGAGTCTGCAGTTTCAAAATGCTCAGAAACTATGAATGGAACCCTTTCTAGTAACCATATTTTTCTTTCTTTCTGCCTTAAAAATTATTACGATTTTTTAATCTACCGGTCTCATTGATGCATACATGCAAGTCATTACCAAGGAACTACCCACTTCCACCACAGAGCGTTCAATCAAGCAAATAATGAACCACTTCATCCAAATCCACATCCTCTTTGGCCAGCGCAGCACACAGGCTGGCATGTTGCGTGTGAAGAAACTGGATTACCAAAGTCCTTCTAACCACAGCACACACAAAACTCCATGTAGGACGACTGGTCATCTGGAAGACATTATTGGAACTGCAAAGCGGGAGGGGGGTTTTCTCAGAAGCAATGAACTCTGAGATGGAACACCACAGTTTCCCTAAATAGAGATCAAGACATGCAGTGCTGCCATCGCACACCTTGGAAGTGTAACCTTTCTCCCAGACAAGATATCTAACACGGCTGCCATTCTACAGCCAACCTTTTTCTGAGTAACTCAACGCACAACCTGAAGTTAAATTTAAACCCCCAACACACACACACACACACTCAACCGACGTCCTATGAAAATTGTCCGACTGCGATATCCAGAGGCTAGTTTTATTAGAGACACATTTCTGACAAACTAAAGTCTTTATAAGAGGTTTTAAATGGCATTTTGTTAACACTTTTAAACACGTCTATTGGGACTAAAGAGCAACATACTCAACGATAGGATTAAAGTCTCCTGCCTTGCATGTCTCTAGCTTAGTGATAACCCTTATAACAAAAAGAGTTTTTTGTTTATTTATTTACTATATCTGTGGCTGGCCTCTGAATGACACGGGTCAGGCTGGAGATAGAGTTGCTTCTTGGTACTGTCAACGATGTGAATTGTATCATGTAGCAGACAAGATATGGCAGAAATGTTTGGAGCTATCGGTGATGATTTCTAAGATGCCTTGGCATGAGATCAAGCGGTGAACTTGCCCCTACTGGCCAGAGCCAATAGCCATGGAAACACGTACAAATATACACACTAATAATTGTGAAACATTTGCTTTGATAATAATGCTGGAAATAACACGATTG
Organism: Sebastes fasciatus; assembly: GCF_043250625.1. Classification (NCBI taxonomy): domain Eukaryota; kingdom Metazoa; phylum Chordata; class Actinopteri; order Perciformes; family Sebastidae; genus Sebastes; species Sebastes fasciatus. Next base: position 26,658,112 of record NC_133813.1, on the reverse strand, counting down.
ACAAGCAAAAAGGTAAAGCTGATTTTACAACACCTTTCATAACGGTTTACAAAATAGTGCATGAGACAAATATATTTTCTGTAAGTACCTAAGTGTAGCTGAAAAACATTTTTTATCTGTTCGAAATGTACCTTAAAGGGAGATTTGTCAAGTATTTAATACTCTCATCAACATGGGAGTGGACAAATATGCTGCTTTATGCAAATGTATGTATATATTTGTTATTGCAAATCAATAAACAACACAAAACAATGACAGATATTGATCCAGAAACCCTCACAGGTACTGCATTTAGCATAAAAAATATGCTCAAATCATAACATGGCAAACTGCAGCCCAACAGGCAACAACAGCTGTCAGTGTGTCAGTGTGCTGACTTGACTATGACTTGCCCCAAACTGCATGTGATTATCATAAAGTGGGCATGTCTGTAAAGGGGAGACTCGTGGGTACCCATAGAACCCATTTACATTCACATATCTGGAGCTCAGAGGTCAAGGGACCCCTTTGAAAACGGCTATGACAGTTTTTCCTTGCCAAAATTTTGCGCAACTTTGGAGCGTAATTTAGCCTTCGCGACAAGCTAGCATGACATGGTTCTAGTTTCATATGATGCCAGGATCTTCACTCTAGCTTTAAAACTGAGCCGCTACAACCTCCGAGGACAGAGTGTATTACCATTGTCTTACTCTTTTTAGAACAGCTGAGGGTCGACACACATTATGAGACTCTTTCAATAGTTTTGTGGCAACTTGGGAAAGGAGAGTATGGATACAGGGGCCCCTTGGACGTGTCTCTACAAGCCTGCATGTTTGGCAGACCTTCTCATGATATCCCAGAAGGCCTCAGCCAGTCAGTAGTCAGTTAGACAACCGCAGGTTGAGGAAGTCGATGCAGCTGCCACTGGTGCTGCTGCTGTGGTGTGGGGGGGGCAATCTCCCCGGCTGAAACGGTATGTCTGAAACGAACAAACTGCAGACTGTGGGCAGGACAGGCGTGGGGCACCACCAACGCACTAAAGATAGCACACACTTTGAATAAATTTAGAGGGTCTACTCAAGTAACCAGCATTTTCAGGTTATACCATTCTTTCTCGTCTGAAAAAGGTCTAGCTGAGGCACGCCAGTAAAAACTAATAACCAGGGGAATGTATACCACACCACACGTGACCGCACACTGAGCATTAAGTGCATTATAATATAAAATATATTACATATTAAAAGTGGATTTGTCTGTACAGTAGCATTTATGAAAAAAGGATGCAGCTTATATTAAGTATTATTCAGACCTTCAACAACATTCAAAAAGCAGAGATTTAACATGCTTTAACATGCTTGTACTATAAGTCAATGAATGATTCCAGCTTTGAGCTGAAGTAAAAGAAAAAGGGCAGGCAATGTCTCCTCCTGCAGGGTTGAAGATGCAGTGCACAAGCTAAGCAGCAGCCAATGAGGAGACTGTTGCTACAGCCAGACCATTAACCCTATGAAGTGCAGACCATCAATGAATCACAACACAAATAGCCACCGTTTCCTGACGTGCAATTAACTGTGAACCAGTATCATCAGGCCACATACCAACACATACTCAGTGATTACTACTTCAAGAGCACACATGCAATGCCTGAATCTGTAAGTACAGACTGACAGACCTGTATCACATTCAGGAAGAAGACATAGTGTCATTTTACTAGATTGATTTTAATGAAATGCTGTCACCTTGTGAAGTCTGATATTTGTTTGAATGTGTAGGGTTAGATCGATGCAAACAGCCTAGCGAAGAGAACCAGTCAAACCACCCCAAAATATTCCCTTTTCTGCCAATTATCATGAAACATTATATTATGTTTTAATTGTGTGAATGCCCCCCCTGCCCTTAATGTTTCAAAATAAAAGTTAATTCTACCCAAATAGTACTTTCTGTCAAACGACATACAGTTTTAAAGGTTCATTCAACCAAAATACTTTCTTTCTAACAACTTATAGTTTTAAAAGTTTATTCCACCCAAATACTACTTTATGTATTTTCAGCAATGCTTTGCAATTAATTTCAGCTGTCAGCATTGGCATGCATTTTCTGCAGGAAATGCAACCATCTAGTTGTTTCTGTGATGCAATAATGAGATCTCGCGTCAATCAGTTTTATGTACAAGCTGAGTGTGTGGAAAGGTTTTGTGGGGTTCATTATCAGCACAAATAAGCATATCAGTTAATCTGAAGTGAGAGATTCAAGATGTTTAAAATCAAAACTCATCTGTGATAGGAACAATACATGTAAAATAATTTCTGTAGTCTGCTAAACAAAACCAGAAAAATGTGGTTTATGTGTGAGCATTTGAAGATGTCATCTTGATCTTGCACTTCTAACGGTGTGACAGAAGTGAGTGATACTTGTTTAAAAGATGTGTAACTGCAATGTGAGTTCTGCACTGAAAGGGTGTGCTGTAACTGCTCTTTGTCCTCTGAATAGCCGTCAAAGCATATTGAGAGACACAAGACGGCTCTTTAGTAAAGTAAGTGCTTCTATTTTTAATAGTTCTGACCAGCATTATGACCCAAACTAGGAAAATAATTCGAAAATAACTGAAACAATCTATCTTGCTCAAGGCATTATGTAACACCACAACTCCACAGCACGAGGCTTACACACAGTACCTAGCAACACTAGCTAGTCCAGCTCGTCTCCCTCCCTGTCAAATACATGACATATTTCAAATACCTTTTCTGGTCCCCTTGACGTTGGGCTTCTCTCTAATCCCACCTCTCGTCTTATTGCACCACTTCTTCACATCTATCTGCCGCGCTCTCTCTCTCGCGCGCTCTCTCTCTCTTTCTCTCTTTCTCTCTTTCTCTCTCTTAATCCTGCTAGCAGACATGCTCTGACTCTATTAAAGAAGATTTGCCAATTCAGACTTCTTCAGTCTCTGCATACAATCAAGTAATGAAACAGTTTTTTTTTTGTTCATTAACCAACAGAAAACTAATCTGCAACTATTGTTTAAGCCAATTTCAAGCAGAAATGGAAAATATTCTTTGGATGCAGCTTCTCAAATTAGGGATGCACCAATCCGACTTCTTCAGTCCTGATAACGTTACCTGGGCTTTGAGTATCTGCCGATGCCGAGTATTGATCCGATACCAGTCTTTAATTAATAAACTGTATGCCTCACTGTGTGGAAGTGACTAGAATCATTCTTTTATGTGTAAGGAAACATCAGGCTTGACATAAACATTGCTTTCCTAACTTTGTAAAACAAAACGTAACAACAGTAAAGTTACAGTAAATTGTTATTTATTATCAAAATAATAAATCGTACACCAACCAAAATCTTTTTAATTAATAGAAATTACAAGTCAGGTGTAAACCTTTCTAATGCAGCAACAAATTTGTCAAAACTTAAGCAGGAATTATAATTTTAGTATATAATATATTTCATTCAAAGCCTTTCGCTCCTTTGTGGAGCATAGGCCGTTGACCACAGTCCGCCAGAGTCTTTTGTCCTGGGCTTTCCTCTCCAGTTGTTTCCATGTCAGCCCGCTCTGTGTGATGTCCGTGTCAAGGTCCCTGCGCCAGGTGTTCTTGGGCCGGCCTCTCCTTCTTTTGCCTTGTGGGTTCCATCTAAGGGCCTGCCTGGTGATGCTGGTACCGGGTTTCCGGAGTGTATGGCCAATCCATCCCCATCTCCTTCTCCTGATCTCTTCTTCAACAGGTTTTTGACCTGTTCTTTGCCAAAGATCATTGTTACTGATGGTATCCGGCCAGTGGATGTTTAAGATGCGCCTCAGGCAGTTGTTTATGAATGTTTGTACTTTTGTTGTTGTGGTCTTTGTTGTCCTCCACGTCTCTGAACCATAGAGGAGTATTGGTTTAATGTTGGAGTTGAAGAGTCTGAGCTTTGTCCGCCGGCTGATTTCTTTGGAGCTCCAGATGTTCTTTAGTTGTATGAATGAAGCCCTTGCCTTGCCGATTCTGGCTCTGACATCTGCATCCGTTCCGCCCTGTTTATTGATGACACTACCGAGGTATGTAAAGGCTTCTACTTCTTCCAGTGCTGTTCCCTCCAAGGTCACTGAGTCTTCACTGGTTGTGTTGACCTTGAGGACTTTACTTTTTCCTTTATGGATGTTGAGGCCTATTTGTGATGATGTGTCTGCCAGTATTGTTGTCTTTTCTTGCATCTGTTGTCGGCTGTGAGACAGCAAAGCCAGGTCATCAGCAAAGTCTAAGTCGTCTAGCTGTGTTGTGAGTGTCCACTGGATCCCGTTTCTCCTCTGTGCTGTTGTGGTCTTCATTATCCAATCGATAACCGTGAGGAAGAGGAAAGGGGACAGTAGACAGCCTTGCCTGACGCCGGTCTTCACTTGGAAGCTTCTGGTGAGCTGTCCTCCATGGATAACTCTGCAGGTCATCCCTGCGTAAGAGTTCCTGATTATGTTGACCATTTTTTCTGGAATGCCATGGTATCGAAGTAGTTTCCAGAGGATGCTTCTGTCAATGCTGTCAAATGCCTTCTCATAGTCTATGAAGTTGATGTATAGCGGAGAATTCCATTCCAATGACTGTTCAACTATGATGCGGAGAGTTGCAATCTGGTCCACGCATGATCTATTCTGCCGAAAGCCTGCTTGCTGGTCTCTTAGCAGTGGGTCCACAGCTTTCTTTATTCGTTCCAGGAGAATTCTGTTGAATATCTTTCCTGGCACTGAGAGAAGCATGATTCCTCTGTAGTTAGAGCATTTGCTCAGGTCTCCTTTCTTGGGGAGCTTGACCAGATAGCCCTCTTGCCAGTCTGTTGGTACTTCCTCCTTCTCCCAGATCTTCTGAAACAGTGGGTGCAGCATCTCTACGGAGGTGTCCATGTCTGCCTTCAGCGCCTCTGCCGGAATGTTGTCTGGTCCTGCTGCCTTGTTGTTCCTCAATTGTGTGATGGCCTTTTTAATTTCCAGCTTGGTGGGTTTTCCGCAGTTGATGGGCAAATCCGTCTCCGCAGGTTGAATGTCTGGAGGGTTAGGTGGTGTAGGTCTGTTCAGAAGTTCTTCAAAGTGTTCTGCCCATCTCTCCTGTTGTTGCTCTAGTTCTGTGATCGTCTTCCCTTCCTTGTCTTTCACTGGTCGATCTGTCTGTCTGGTCTTGCTGGACAGCTTCTTGGTGGTGTCGTACAGCTCTTTCATGTTTCCCTTTGCTGCCGCCTCTTCTGCTTCTTTAGCCAGGCTGTCGATGTAATTTCTCTTGTCCTTCTTCGCACTTTTCTTTACCTTTCTGTTGACCTCTGTGTATTCTTGTTGGGCTTTTGCCTTGGTTGTTCTTGTACGACAGTTGTTAATCTCTGCCTTCTTCTGTCTTCTCTCTTCTATCTTGTGTAGAGTTTCTGCTGATATCCACTCTTTCTGCTGGCACTTCTTTAGTCCGATTACTTCCTGACATGTTGTTGTGACGGCCTCTCTTATCTTTTCCCATTGGTCTTGCATGTCTTCTTCCATGCCCAGATCTTGCAATACCTGGAATCTGTTCTTCAGAGTCAGCGTGTACTCCTCCCTTTTCTGTGTCTCTTCCAAAAGGCGGACGTTGAACTTCTGTCTCTTTGTTGTTGTTTCCATCCAGTGCTTCTTCAGTTTCAGCTTCAGAGTGGCAACTAGCAGGTGGTGATCTATATAATATATATTGTATATAAACATAGAATTGAATTGAATAGATCAGCCCCGTTGTCACAGATATTTGATTCAGCTATTTGAGTCAGTGTCGGACGATATCTGATTGGGTATCGGTGCATCCCTGTCTTAAATGTAAGGATTGCTATTTCTTTTTCTTATGGGATAGATAACTAATTATCTTTGGGTTTTGGACTATTGGTGGGACAAATTTATGAAATTTAAAGATGACACTTTGAGTTTTTGGGATATTTTGATGGCCATTTTTACTGTTTTCTGATATTTTGTAGACAAACAATTGATCAATAATGAAAATAATCGTTAGCTGCAGCCCTAGTTATAAGCACTTACTGCACTTTTTTCATATGATTTTCCTAGAATCATAAGAAAAGGATGAGACTGTGTTGTCATATTAGCTCTGGAAAGTCGCTAACACTGAGAGACAACCACACAAAAACGAGCAACAGCTCATATTCTACAAGTTAAACAAGATGACAGTCATTTAATGACCACTCCTCTGTGACCCAGTCCGCTGTTGGAAACTATGACAAGCCAAAAATATATTTAAATGCAGCTCCAGTCTGACGTTTGCTGGCAGTGGATTGTTCGCTGCCACTCTCCTCATCCCCGACTAATGTCGGCAACATTACGAACTAATTTCAAGCATTTCAAACATTGTTCACCACAGCTGAAAATTCTAAACCTGGTAGTAATTAATGATATACTAATTCAAAAAGTCAAATAAACCTAAATTAGTAAAATTAGCCTCATGCCAGCAGCATGTACATTGATAACAATGACAGTGTAAAACAGCAATCGCCGGGGTCCTATTCAGTGTGCAGACCATTTATTGTCCAGTTGCATTGTGCACCAAGTTACTGCAATCAGCACTTAGCACAATACTGATTCATCACAAAGCTACAAATCAGTCTACCATGCAGTCTGTCTCCACCAAAGAAGCGCCAACACATTCCTGGCCCCAGCTGCCTTTAGCCCCACAGAGGAACATCACAACAAATAAAAGCTAATTATTAAAAATAACTTCTGTGCTTCTGTGTTCATCCTGTCACTGACTTGAGTGGATTTGTTGATATGTGTGGAGAAGAAAGTGAAATGCAGACAAATCTGAAACCGAGTTGCAACATGCCCAATTTAAGAGAGAAGTTAATTCTCAGCAGAGAAAAATTGACAGTAATGTCAGAAAGAGTGTTCAATACAGCAGATGTCAGCCTAAGCACGAAAGAGGCCCAGAGAAGGAGAACTACATTATCTCAATCTCCAGCTATGCAGAGTACTCTCCCTGCAACTGTGTCCTCTGTATAGACGGCTCTCTTCCTTCCAGTAGCCCTTTTCAAAATGTCCAACTACTACCTCAACCCACATCTTCCATATAGTTAGCCTAATGCACAAATATATGATCGTAAAATCCACATTTTGCATTTATTTGTACTGAAAAAGTTTATTTACATAAAAGAAATCTGCTTTTGAAATGTACTACAGTCACCAGAGAGCTTTAAAAATGTACTAGTCACCAGAGAGCTTTAAAATGTACTACAGTCAAAAACATGATAAGCCTCAGACAGAGTTGAAGCCTGATGGCATCAAATATTTCCTTTAACAAGACTGAGCATGTAAAGCTGAACCTTGTGAGAGCATGCAGAGTAACAACCAGTTATTCACACCTTTATCTGGAACATTTGGAGGAATGTTCAGTAAGACTGGCTGTCGGTAGATAGACAGTTATACACAGTGACATAGCCAGACGATGGCTCGCTTGCTATTTCTTTTTCTTATGTGATAGGTAACTAATTCTCTTTGGGTTTTGGACTATTGGTTGGGCAAATTTAGGAAATTTAAAGATGACACCTTGAGTTTTTGGGATATTTTGAGCTCAGCTCCATCGGGGAGCGTTTGAATGCATTTAACATAAATGTCAGTATATGGGTGCTCTACAGTTGTAGCGTTGGCCCATTTGACCAAGGAGATGAGTGACAGCCGGCTCGACAGCACGTTACCGCGATACGATATAGTTTCCTGTCCGTGACAGAGTTAGCATGCAGCTTTACCCGTGATGTCTAACTCTGCTTTTCCAGCAATGTGTGAAACCCAAAGTGTTTCCATACTTTACTGGATGTGTAGTGTTTACCACGCTGGAATTAACACTGGGTGCAGGTCGTATCCAGGCAGACCCTCCACCGTTTTTCTGCCTTGTTGTTTCGGCTCGCTGCTGCTGGCTGCGGTTTGTTTGGTGACGTCACGTTACTCAGACTACAACAACAAAAGCGGTAACTTCTTTCTACCTCCGCACAGAGTCAAATGCAGCAAATATATCGATTCTGGAATTAAAAAGATCTATTTCAAAATCCAAAAAACTAAAACTAAAACATTAAATTGCCATACATAGGTGAATAAATTTTTTCCCGCCCCTATTAAAAAGGCAGCTTTAAAAAAATATTCTGCACTTCTGTATGCAATCAAATAAGCAAACAGAGCTGTTAGAGGGGCTTGGTTCTGTGGGTTTCAATCTCTGAGTTCCTTTCTCTTGGCGGGGCCCTAACACATGTATATTCTCTCAACTGAGAGGCCCAGAAAAGGAGCAACACTTTAATGTTTAAAAAAAAAGGCTGAGAGCTGGAATGAGGCGGAATAGTTTCCCAGCCCGGTCCTCTTCTCTTTCTCCCTCACCCTCTCCACATCTGCTGCACTCATGTAAACCCCTGTGGCTCCGAGAGGAGAGGCCCCTCCATTCTCCACCTCTTTTCCCCCTACCAGAGCTGACTGTAGGAACTATCAAAACATTAAAAAAAAAAAAAGGAGGAGGGGGAGGCGGAAGAAAAAAAAAAAGCTGAGGAGTAGGAGGAAGGGAGTGAGATCCCTTGGCGGTGGGCAATAAATCACAAACACTCTGGGAGCAACAAGAGCCCTGCCTCCACCGCGGAGCCTCTTCAAAGCCCCCTTGAGCATGCAGAGCCCGAGTCCCTCCCAATGCCGCCCCCTGCACCATCAGCCTCTGTGCCAAGCCCCCAGCTTCGCTCCAGTCCTGATCCTTTTGCACACTATCAAGTACAGGCTCTCTCCCTCTCCCCTACCCACAACCTCGGGGCCCCTTCTCTCCCCCCGTCTCCCACAGCCCAGGACACAGAGACTTTTCTTCTCCCGGTGCTACATTCACACTCGCTCCAGGCTTAGCGCTGCCACTCAACCACAACACAGCCATTCAACACATGCCCCCTTCATACAGCTCCTCGCTCACCCTGCAAACCCACAGCAAAGAATTTCACAATCGTACCACAAAGGGCAGAAACTAGAAACCTGGCAACTACAGCTGCTCTTTAGGTGAGCAGAAAAGCCTTAAGCGTACATTGGTTCAAGCCACAGTGTCTTTAAAAAGATGCAAGTTTTAATTGCAGTTCATAGTTGTGGCCTGAGCAGTAACACTAATTTTAAAGGGTAATTTTTATATGCAACCATCTTGAAATTCACAGAACTTGAGCGAAACATAATAAATACAGCTTACTTGACATCACTTGCTAAAAAAAATATAACTACAGTAAGGCAATACTTTTCTTTCTTCGAGATATCACGTAAAACACTTTTAGTTAGGGATGCACAATACCACTTTTTTTCTGATTAAGTATGAGTTAGGGCTGGGCAATATATTGATATGATATTGATATCGTGATATGAGACTAGATATCATCTTAGATTTTGGATATCGTAATATGCCATGTGTTGTCTTTTCCTGGTTCTAAAGACTGCATTACAGTAAAGTGATGTAATTTTCTGAATTTACCAGACTGCTCTAGTTGTGCTATTATTTGCTTTTACCCACTTAGTCATTATATCTACATTACTGATGATTATTTATCAAAACTCTCATTGTATAAAGATTTCGTAAAGCACCAATAATCAACCCTACAATACCGTTGTAATATCGATATCGAGGAATTTGGTGAAAAATATTGTGATATCTGATTTTCTCCATATCGCCCTGCCCTGGTACGAGTACAAGTACTTACATTTGCTGATACAGAGTATCAATATGAGTACTTACTAATACCATTACAGTTCTAACATTGACATTGAAAACATGTTTTATTATTTTTATTATTATTATTATTATTTTCTTATGTTAATTAAACATGATGCTGTTGCTGACATTTTAACATTCAACTTTGTGTTTTCCGGATACCAACAGATATAGTTTGCAGTAGGGATGTTAATAATTACCATTTAAATATTAAAAATTAAAGGAGGATAGCTGGTCCAACCAGCTTTAAGTGTGCCTGAGCCGGAGTTGTTGCTAACCTCAGGGCTAATCCCCTTCACTTTAATCAGCGGGACTTGGCTTGGTCTCCTCACAGGTTTTAACAGGATTTATAGCCTTTATTTACCGACAAATAAACTGTACACAGACTGCACTGCTACGTTCACAGCTACTGTATACCATTACTGCTAACTTCATACACATTGCACACTCTCACATTGCTCTCTCTCTCGACGACCAGACAATCGTTGACGTTACACTGGGCTTGCAATACACTGGCGGCGACACACTGCTGACAACCTTGCAGCTAACTAATTGACGCAATGGAAGTTAAAGTGGCTGCATGTGTCCACGATAATGCACAGCATGCAACATCGTGGTTGCTAACTCTCCCAGACGGGTCGCGTGAACTGGGGAATGCCTGTTTTACACTGAAGCTGGCGATACATGGTGGACTTAACCTATTCATGTATCTGGTTATCGTTGCAGATCGGCGGCTTGTTGAACACTTTAACCACAGCACCCCTGCATGCAAGGAACTAATCCTCTAGGTTAACGTCACGTTACCGTAAAGTGGTACCGGGTGCGGTTGTATCGGAACAGTTTTACGAGTACATGAGCGCATTATCGGACCCGATACCTGATACTGGTATCGGTGCATCCCCACTTTTATTACTAATTTCCCATCTCACTCAAAGTAAAATAAAAGATTAATTTCATCTCTTTGTGTCTGCTTTACTGTTCACAAAACTGGGGTTACACTGCTCGCCTACACATGTCAGAAGAACAACAAGAACCAGCTTCTAATAGTTGTTTAATTATTGTTTAATTTATGTAAATATGTATGTCATTATACGTTTAGGAGCAGTTAGCTAAAGTGCTGTGCTCCAAGGGGTGAGTTAAGTTAGTTGTAACATTATCATGAGAAGAAAATGTTGATAACTTGCTGACAAACTAAAACAAGCTTTGAGGATGTGGGAAGGCATTTTGTTTAGAGTTTTGATGGAGCTATCCAAACTGTTGCCCACAGGCTTTCAGAGCAATTTGCCTTAATCACCAGAGTATATAGTGATCTAATCATCTTTGTCAACACTGATGAAGGAAATATATTCCCTTAAGATGTGGCTTTGTGGAGAAGCACAGATGATATCCACTGGTAACATATGGCTAGCCCGATATGCTGTGGTGTACTATAGCTGGATAAATGCCAGCATTGTCCTCTGGGACTGAGCTTGGTTCACATCCAGTGCAGCTGTACAGCTCAGGGCAGACACTTGTTGTCAAAGACTGCAACTGTTCTGCAAAATCATCATCTTTCTCACACTTTATTATCCTGAATCCAAATCTGTGAATAGTTTGTTTTCATTGAACTATTAATTAGTCATCAACAGGGAGTCCGAACTCCAGAGACATCCCCAGACACTGTTATCACGTGACCAAAAACTAAACAATTTCCATGACAGCTGCGGAAACACTGATGAAGGCCACAAGATGTGACTGAAAGCTCCGTAAAAAAAACAAGTGCAAGGACCTTGCAATAAGAACAATTAATCAACCGTTTCAAAATGAAAATGTCATGTTTTGTTGGCACAGCTGTCTCTTTCTTTTATCCTTCATTGCCTTGACGAGTAATATTTTGATCCTCAGGCTACATAAATTCTCACTAATGTCAAAATCTTTCAAAAGTGCATGTTACAGGTGAACTGAAATCTGAAATGTGAAAATCAAATCAAAGTAATGCATGATATCATGAAGGTCAACACTATATCTCAAATATGCCATTATGGAGTTCACATCCTGTAGTTTTCACTGGCGCCAGAGGAACAATGAAGAATTTGTCACAATATGCAAACATTTGAAACTTTTGCTAAAACTATTACACGAGGAGGATGAATGTCTGCATCCAAAACATCTAAGTTTTTAACATTTCATTATGGCTCTAGTTTACAGCAGTACAGTGCATGAACAATAACCACAATGACATTAACACATGACTGTTGTAGCGTACTACTATGTTTCAAAGTAGTTACTGGAGATTTGGATGGGTGGAAATGTTGGAAAAAGACCGTGGTTCCTCATCACCTGCATAGCACTACTGGTCAAAGCCCCGCAACACAGCTGTCCTGTCTCTGACATGTCAAGTAATTCAATTATTCTGCACAAAATCTGACTTAGTGATTCATTTGCATCTTTAATTTTAATTCATTTTTGAATTCGCTCGTTAGCCCTGTTAGCTGCAAGCCAACGGCTCAGTCGTCGCCATGTTGAGAGCCGTGTGGAGGCAATGCAAATGCTCCCAATCTCGCATTTAGTTCTGTTAACTAATTAGTACATTGATGGAAAATGTATCTGCTACAATTGTGATAATCAAATTATTGTTCAAGTTATTTCCTGGTTTTCTTACATGCCTATGACAGTAAACTAAATATATTTGTTTTTAGGACATGCGATTAACATTTTTCACTATATTTACTGACATTTTATAAACCAAAATAAAGAAAATAATTGTCAGATTAATCTATAATGAATAGTGGCAGGCCTACTTGTTATACAGTTCTGTAGAGTGGTGTTAAACTCACCTTGTTCGGAGTCCGAGTCGGTCTCTCCCCTGGAGGCACCAGGAGCTACAGGTAAGGGTCTGAGGGGCCTTGGCTTGGGTGTGGGGGGAGATATCCTCTTCTTTCCGATAAACTCGACATATGTCCCAGGGAAGTCCCCTTTTTCCTGAGTGGTTTCATTGAAGCCTGGCAGCCAGCCAATCTCATCTGGCCTCTGTTCCAGCCCATCCTTGTACCCAAGAGCCACCAGAGCTCCTTTGCTCACCAACAGTATATCCCCCACATGCAGATTGATGTCCTCCTCCCTCTCCTTCTTGTAGTCATAAAGCGCTCTGTACTGATATCCTTCAGCACTCATATTGATCACTTTACTGGTTGAATCTTCAAAACAACACCTTGACACAAGGTTACTTTTCAGGTTTCTCTGATTGTGTGCTTAGTCCAGGTACACATTTGCTAGTTCAAGTAGTTGTATGTGTACACTTCCAAGAAACCTTCTGCCGTTCTTGGGACACAACACCATCTAGCTTGTCTTCATTCTTTCACAGTTCCTGTCTCTACCGAATGATTTGCGGCTCTCTTGGTGTGTTGCCTCACAGTATGTACCCATCAGTAAATGGCCTGCAGCTGCAATCTTGAGAATGCTATCCAGACCTGTAAGAGGAGAGTGGAGGCCATTTTCAACACTTTGCATAAGACAATTACAACAGAAGTCACACTCAATGCACACACGTGTACTCAAATTTACAAAATAAGATCCTGTATAAAATATTTGAAACAGTAATGGATCTGCAGGAAAGCCATCGTGGATATTTTTACTATTTATATTTATAGTGAGAATACAAAGCCTACTTAACACATGGCTCAACTCTGTTATTTACAGCATTTTATAAAAAAAAAAAAAAAAAGTTTTTAGTATTTAAGCACTTACTTTAAACTATATTATAACTTCATTCTACTCGTGCAACTCTACATGGTGAGTTGGTGGCAGATCAGATTTTCTTTGAAGAAGACACATTTACAGTGTGTTTAATGAAATGTAACATTAAGCCCCTTCATTAAGATAAGATAAGATTAACCTTTATTAATCCGCGGAGGGAAATTCAGGTGTCAAAGCAGCAACATCAGCAAACAGAGTGAAACACAGGAGAGGTAAAGGTATAGAAAAATTATAAAAACAATAATAGAGATATAAAAGATATAGAGTGAATGGGTGAACATAGTGTATACAGTCCGTCAATAAATAAATGTAGTATGTACAATAAATAAATAATAAAAATAATAAGTAATGTGCACATATGTGCAGTCTATAAAGTAGTATATAGTGTAAAGTGCGCCAGTGGTTAGAGTCCAAGATGGTTGCAGATAGTGCGTGTTTAAAGTTATAAAGTCCTCAACAAATCATTCATATATGAATTAATTATCATTTAATCCTATTGCATCACTATTTCTCTTGGTGAAAAAGTTCACCAGGATTCAAAACGACTATAATAATAGTAAAGAAGTAACTGATGCAGACTCCATCAGTGATGAGCTGTTATTTAATGGCACACTGGGCAGTGCTGTTCAGCCAACACAGGACTGCTAACATCAGCATTATCAGTTTAAACAGTTTACATTGTTCATTGTTATAGAACTAAATAGAAACATCTTTGGTAGGTTTGTAAAACGCGTTGGCGGCAAATGTGTGGATTTGTAAAGCATTGTTATATTGTATTGTTCTGTTAGTTTTAGAGGAGTCAGTAAGGTTAGTGAGAAGATGTCTGGCAGCAGGCTGCTGAACAGCTAGCTCAGTTAGCTCACTAGCTAACATTATGGGCTAGCGTTGAATAGATCTACTGGAAGTAGTCAGAGTTTACTAGATGTTGACATTGTGTGTTTCCTTTAGTGATGGGAAGAAAACAACCCTCCGTGAAGTACTTAGTTTTAAAACATAGTTAAATAACTTAAATAAATAAATAAATAACGTTATGTAAGTTATGGCAAAGCTAGAAAGTAACTTCAGTGTAACGTACCAACCTCCAGGAACATGTAGCGACATGACCAGCAGCACATTAGCGTATTAAAGTAGCACTTTTTAACAGTAACATTATAGTGAGCAGCTACATACCGAGTCTTCTGCACGGATCCACAGAGTCGTCTTCTTCCACTGCGTTACACTTCACAGTTACGGGCTATTATCAACAACACGCAACCCTAAACACATCTTCTACCAGCACGGTTAAAACACAAACGCTCCAGCAGCGTTTAAATCCGGTTTAACGAGCAGTACAAACTGTTACAAGCCGACATAACGGCACGCTTCTACGGTCCCGGACCAAATGCTCCCGAGCACGGCGCCTCTACGGCCAACAAGGGGCAAGACGAGGCTCGGCAGCTCATTGGCCCGTGTCTCTGTCAATCATAAACGTCACTCAATCTGACCAATCAGGTTCTCGATCGGAGCTGATATTCCCCCTTCCCATGTACTCCCGCACGCTACATGAGAAACACCTATAGATGGAAATTACATAACTTTCTGCACGCAATGTTAACCAAAGTCTTTAAAAATACAGCATCTGATCTCATACTGGTTTCAAAGTAACAAAGCAATGTAAAGATATCATTTTACACGATGAGAAGTACTTCAGAGGATATCTGAAAAACAAACACTGTTATAGAATAGAGTATAGCCTGCTCCTCATGTCTCTGTTTTCTCATGTAATACTATCACTGGTGTATTAAATAACATAATATCCTTAATAAACACAGCAGGAAATGAAAAATAAAAATGAGTTTTCTGTAACAGCCAGGACAGCACGTAACCATGTTATTTATTCAGCCCATAGTTTACACTTTTGGTTTCTTTTTATAAATCATTACATGTTCTCAGTGTGGAAGGTCCCAACATCGTACAGAGTCACCATCTGAGGCGCATGACTGTGAATGTGGGTGGCCTAATTATGGTTGGGAAAGTGGGCTGGCTGCTGGCAGAAATCCCCTATCAAGTATAAACCCTACTGTCCCGGCTGTGCTAAAAGAGGCTGTAAGCAGCTTTGTACGGGTAGGCCCCTCTGAGTGTTCATCAGTGGCCATCAACACTGAGAAAAGAGGAAGGAGTTTAAAAAACAGGAGAATATGTGGTGTTGAAATTCAAACCGCTGCTGTGGCCAGTTGAGAAACTTACATAAAATGCACTTTTGACATCTTTTTTTAACATTGTTTTATTTTCATCAACCACAATGACCTCACATTACCGTTAACTGCATTTCCTTCTATCATTACTCCACTTATGTGTTTGCATGGACAGAAGATGTATTTTTCCTCCCTTAAATGCCAGACCAAACTGTGTCTAGTAGATAGGATATTATAGTCAGGATTAATATTACTGCTGCAGATCATAGAAATTAATATTGGAACCACCAGACTATATAATCCCCCAACTCTGCCGGCACCACACCTCGACCCCCCCTGCTTAAACAGCCAGGCTCTGGTGACCCATCTGCTGCCCTGCAGATACCCAGACTACACCTCTGGTAGGATCGCTCACTCCCACACAGAACATTTACTGAATTGGACTTTGTTCATGTTTTCTAGCAGACATTTCAGGGTGGGACATAAAACAAAAGCACACCAAACATCCCATAAACTCTGTTTGACTGGTAGAATATTGAACAAACAAGCCAGTTGTGTTGCTGAATTTAATAAAGCTGGTTAATCTTCAAACAGAAAGTTACTCATTAAGTGTTTTTCATCTTCTATAACAAGTGCAAGTCTAAATTTAGCACCTGTGTTTTGGTGAAGTCTTGAACCTGCATCAGTTGTTTATAACATGACATTTCCATGACTGTTTGTTCTTATCATTAATTACTTTGTTATTCTTTGAGCTGCACATCCAGCACATATCAAAATAGCTTAACCAATTATTGATGTTCTATTCTTAATCAGAAAGCTTTTGCATATTTCATGCAAAGCTAAGAAGCTTTCAATGCAACCTAAACGGTATCCATCCGTGATGTTCTGCTCTCTAATTGAACACTAATTATGCTAAGATTATTTTGCACTCTAAATCTGAAGGTAGTTTCTACTACACTGCACACTGTCATTAACACTCCAATCAGAACATTTTTCTCCACATAAATTACATTCACACATTTTACTGATTGATGAATTACAGATTAGCCTTTTGGGGGCTTGTCATCTGATCATAATTCAAAATTATAGTCCTCTTCCAAGAAGCTGTTTTACTGATTTATTAGAATAAAAACTGAATTTAAAGGAATAGTTTGACATTTTGGGAAATATGTTGCAGAGATTTACATAAGAAGATCGATACTACTTTCATATCTGTCCGCTAAATATAGGCCTACAGCCAGTTGCCGGTTAGCTTAGCTTAGCATTAAGACTGGAAATGTGTGTGTGTGTAAGGCTAGCTGTTTCCTTCTCTTTCCAGTCTTTATGCTAAGCTAAGCTAACCATACCATCTGCTGACTGTAGCTTCATATTTAGCGGAAAGAGATGAGAGTGGTATTGATCCTCTCATCTAACTCAGTGGGCACCTCTGGTGAATTGAAGCTGCGGAAGTACCTTCAACCTGCATTCTCTCTACCAGCCAGCAGGGGGCGACTCATTTAATTGTATAGAAGTCTATGAGAAAAGGAGCCTACTTCTCTCTTGATTTATTCCCTCAGTAAACATTGTAAACATGAGTTTATGGTCTCAATCTCTAGTTTCAAGTCTTCTTCAATACAGCATGATTTTCATTTAGAAAATTATGGTCCTATTTAGAGTCACATAGACCATAAAGCAGGGGATGCTTTAGGGCGGGGCTAACTTGTGATTGACAGGTCGCTACCATCCATGTTTTCTTCTTACAACTTTAACCCTTTCAAAGTGTGTTTACTGTTCATGAAAGTTAATTATAACCATTTTGTTCGCCTAAAAATGTTTTATTCAGCATTTGGTTGTACTTAGCTCAAACCTCTCGTGTCACTTCTGGTTGCAAAAAAACCCAACATATAGCAACGGCCAAAAACCAAGATGGTGACAGCCAAAATGCATAACTCGAAGCTTCAAAACCCGAGTTTACAAACCAGTGGGTGACATCACGGTGACTACTTTCACTTCGGATATACAGACTATGATCTAACTCTTAGCAAGAAAGTGAATAAGCAAATTCCCAAAATGTCAAACTTTTGCTTGACAGTTAAGTTGCTTGTAGAAATCCTAATAATTCTCTGTGTGAATATCTATTCTTGATCTGTGTTTGTAGGTTACTTGAATAATTTACCAGATAAGCATTTTCAGTTGACATACATTTCATTGAATGGAACTTGAGGTTCACCATACTGTCAGACCTCCTCAGCTTTTATCATGGTAATTTAACTTAGTGTGAAGTGCTCTCAGACCACCTACTGTGCTACAGCATTCCAAAACAGTCTGAAATAGGTCAACAATGCAGAATAATATGCAAATGTATTTAAAATATAGCCTAAAGTTAAATGATACTGTATAAACATACATAAACGTCAAAGGATTAATAATGTGGGCACTATTTTCATATGGATAAGCATGCAGAGAGTCTCAAGATTATTACAGCATATATACTTACCGGCAAAACATTGCTAGTTATTTGAAATATGTAACATGTAAAAAAAAAAGTGTATTGGAAAAATAAATCTGAATCTGTGAAAATGGTTTAGCTTTAGGGAGCAGAGAGCTGTCACTGCTCTCAGGTACATGAGAGAGGGTTCCTTTCATGTTCTAACAGTGGGACCTACTTCTTAAAGAATTCATTCAGCGTGGATCGGGCCCCTTAAACCATTAATCTATGCAGTGTTTTCAAGGCTTTAATAATGGCTAACTTTAGTGTGTAGAGCTCTTCAGCTTCCCCCCTCTCTATTCACTGATTCTTTTACTTTTGTGAGCAAGCTGAGAATTCTCACATGGGTAACCCCATAATGCTCACTCACATAAGATGAACTTGTGAAATGCATCACCCACCACCGTTTATTTAATCAAAACCAAACAAAAAAAGATACTTCCTCCTTATGCTTTGGTTCCCCATCGCCACAGGAATACTCCATAAACTCAGTCCCCTCTCCGCTGTATTGGTACATTTGCTTGTTCAGCATTTCATTATACTTTTATATTGCAGTGCCCATTATCCAAAGAAAGGAATGGGATGAAAACACTCTCAATACCACCTTGGAATTAACGTAAAGGCAGACTTAAGCGTCTCATCTCAACGTAGTGGGCGGAAACATGTATACAAAATTATTAATAACCCATTTATCATGACATGTTTTACATCAGCATGCATTAAATATGTGCTATTTAGACATTAATGAGAGCTGTTCACATGTTCCTACAGCTAAATTATTATATGCTTCATTAAATCAACTTCACAACATGTATATTCTTTCCATATCAAAAATCTGAATGATGATGAATTTAAAAGCACTTGTTTCCCTCTCTCTGTGGTTTCCACTCATCCTGACTCACAAAGAGTAATTCACATTGTCGGGAATCGGTCTTTATTAGTGCCACGTTTCTCTCTACTTGATGATTTTCTGCTGCTAATTCCACATCCTGCAATTCAAAGAATCCTCTGCATATTCTTTACAGTGCACAGACTTGCTTGTGTGCTTGTCAGTAACAACATTCCTCTGGTATGAAAGAACACTTCTCTCTACTCAACCATCAACTCATCAGATGTGGCATGACAATGACCTTCTTCTCTGGTTCAGTCCATAAATCATTCATCATCTATATTAGCCACAGTTCAACTGTTTGTCTGGCCTAAGAAGTCCTACATGCTTTAAAGAATATACAGATGCATTGTAGAATAGTCAGGTTTTAATTACAACATACTGTATGTCTGTGAATCAGGAAGGTTATTTGTTACTGATGATGTGACTGCATCTGAGGTTAGCACAAACGTGGAAAGCACTAACGTAATTAATCTTTTACTGTCAGTTCATTATCAACTTGCAAATCTGTATTTTTTCATTTGAAATCTTAAGCCTACAACAACATATCAACTTCTAAGTTAAAATGGTGACAAACCTATTTACACATCCAGCAGACATGGAGCAACATTAGTATTCTCTTCTGTTGTTTCTGACCACCTGGTGAATAGTCTGGCTCTTTAGTAAATGTTCCACTATGTTAGCAGTCTCTAACTCTGTATGTTAGCAGTTTGGTGTTGGGCAGGTATAGCGTACCGTATTTAGAGCTTTTTGCTGATGATAGGGAACCAAAACAGTAAAGTTGTGGGCCATAAAAACAAAACTAAAATGCTCCGTGGAGCTCAGAGAAACAGAGTGCTATGATATTTCTCTTTCTCACTAAACACGTAGTGATTTGATCCATTGTTAAAGGGACTGTTTGTAACTTCTTACAGGTATAAATCAATCTGGGTCGATGTCCCATGCGCGCACGCGTGTTGCTACGCTGTTCAGACAAAACTCCAACACCAACTACACAGAAGCACCAAAACCGCAAAGTTCTATCTAGTGAAGCCCGTCTGTTAAACAGTGTTGGCCGCGGTCGGAGGACACAGGGGAGACCGTAGCTTTGGTCTCCAGGGCCGGAGTCTCTGCTGTACTCTGCTCCTCTGCTCCTCTGCCTGCTTGCCTTCACTCACACACACAGTGCTCGTTCTCGCGCTTTCGCTCCACTCTCACGTGCATGCGCGCACACTACACACTGCAGAAGAGTTAGTTTAGCTCTGAGAATATCTAGTGAAGTGGTTGTTTGTGCAGAAATAACTGCTGCAGCTCCTCCAGACCAACAGAGGTTTCCCATGTCTTGTGAAGTGACAGGGCTCCGCAGAGAGAAACGTTATCGTCTCCGACCAAAATTCCGGTGTCTCCCCTGTTCCCTCCGGCCGCGGTCGGGAGGCTGTGGCAGGAAAAGCCAACACTAAGATCAGCATTGATTCATGGAGAGACCTTCGTCTGGTCAGCTAACATTACTGCCAAGCAGCTGAAATATAGAGTGATATTGTGCTTTTAGCTGACGTGTGTCGCCTCACTGTTTTGAGTGATGCTCGTTCATGTCTATGTAGAGCGAGCACGAGCGCGAGCAACAGGACGCTGACCTTCGTTGACTTAACGGCCACAGGTGTCGCTGTTAAAAAGCATTTCTGATTCTTACAAACAGTCCCTTTAATATGAAAATATGAATGAATAAACATAAGCTGCAGAGCCTCTGACATGTTGCTGACAGAGTGCTCTTCACAAATGATACAGTCGAACCCCAACAATAAAAAGAATGTATGCAATGTGAGTTTGAAAAGAAAAAAAACAAAAACATTTTTGATATTTATTTTATTGTTTATATTTTGATTTGAAACCAGGAAGTCTTGTTGGATAAATTGTCCTCAAGTGGTGCAGACAACCATGGAAAAAAACGCAGGGTCTTCACCAGGGTCTGAAGACCTAGAGTTGATACACGTTGGTCTGTTTTATGGCCAATGCTCAGAAAATAAATACACTATATAGTTTTTCACCTGAAGACGGAGTGCCTAAGTTTTTCCCATGGTTGTCTGCAGCAGTATGATTCAGTTTCATACTTTTACCTGCCTTACTAAAGAGCACCTGTCGTGTGAGCCACCAGAAACGAGCAGCGCTTCCTTCCTCTGTTTTAAACTATTACATTTTGTTTTATATGCACTTTATATACTGTACACTCTTTCCTACTTTACTACTGCAACTGCTCGAGATAAATACATTCTCATATCTTATCTTGTCTTATCTTAGATATCCACATTGTGTGCTCATATTGATATGCAGATTGTCGGGCAATTGTTCGACATTGGGCAATATGAATATTGTGAAAGCACACTATGAGATCAGAATGAGTGGACAACATAGAATCAACCTCAATACAACAAAATGAGTCAAGTATGGAAACAGGATATCAATACAGAGTTGAGTCTGAAACCTCCACTTCTTATATCTTTAAAGCACAACGCTGGTGGTGTGTTTCTGCATGTGTGTGTGTGTAGATGTGAGCAGGTTTATGTGTGGCTATGTGTGCACCTTTGTCCCTATCCCATTACTTTTATGCTGTGTGCGGTCTAAGTAATAGAACACTTGAGATGTACTATGACAGTATAGTTAGAGTTTATTATATCAAGATGCCGGCTATTTCTCATCTTATATGGAGCAGAAAGAAACTTTCTCCCTTCCGCAAGCTCACTTTTTTTAATTATTTACGAGTCAAACATTTTGTTAAAAACAATTTTAAAACGTTCGAAAACCCACACAAGGTACACTCTTTTTATGCTTTGATGAGACAACATCCTGATTGTAAACATGTTGTCTCAAAACTTGTGTTGCTGTTTTCGAATATGTCTGCTGTATCATCAAATCATATTAAATCTGCTTGGGAGGCAGATCTTGGTGTGAAGTTAACTGAGGAAGTTTGGAGTGAGGAATGTAGAGGATCCATTTAAGTTCAATTAACGCCAGGCTGCAGTTGATTCAGTTTAAAGTCATGCATAGACGACATTATTCCAAAGTACAGATAAACAAAATGTATCCTAATGTATCAGATATCTGTGACAGATGTTATTCCTCAAAAGGTACTCTTTCTGGTTTTGTTCTGAGATTGTCCCTTTTGGGCAGGAAATCTTTAAGTGGTATTGTAAAATGTATGATATGCAGATTGAACCTGATGTACTAATTGCCTTGTTTGGTTGCTCTGAAGCTTCTCTTGCATTACCACGCACTGTACAGCAGAACCTGATGACTGGTCTGGTAGTAGCTGAGAGAATAATTCTAAAAGAATGGAAGGCCACCAGCGCTCCTTGTTTTTCTAGATGGCTAAGGGAACTAGTTTCAGGGATACACCTCGAGAGGCTTCGAAGCAACACACATGATTCTCAAGAAAAATGTGGGTGTATTTGGGGCCCAATAATTAGACACCTTGACTCCCCCGACTGTTAACTGAAGTCCCTACTGCGTGACATCCAGTTTGGCTGTTCTTTACTGTTCTTTCCCTGATATGACATAGGCGGAAATGTGATTGTACCTTTGTCTAGTCTGGCTATCCTGTGGTGGTTGTCTTTTTTATTAGTATTATTTTATTATTTTTTTATTTTATTATTATTCTGTATGTGGGGTTGGTATGTTTGTGAGTCTGTCTGTAGATGTTACTTTTTTGTTTTTATTTTTTTTGTCTGTTTGTGATGAAAATTCAAAAAATAAATACAAAAAAAAAAAGATGCCGGCCATTTTACCTGCCGCGGGAATAGGAAGTCCCTGGATGCTGTGACCCCGTGCTCTCATGAGGAAGCAGACACTAAACAGACACAAGATGGCCACAATATTGCAGGTAAAATTGTTAAAACTATCAAGATTAGATCCAGCATGCTAGAAAACATATAATTTGTCACCAAGATCACTCAAATCGACCAACTGGATGAATTTCTATGAGAGAAACCATTATTGGCAGGTCAATTTGGTGGCCATCTTGGATTTTCAAGTGGCCAATCGTTTATATTTGCTTAGTGACCCCTCTGGAGTCATTATGCCAAATTTGGTGCTTGTATCACTATTTGCACGATTCGACTGAAAAATGGATGTTATCCGCTCCACTACAGCACCAGCAGCAACCTGCTTGCTGAGGAGCTTAACCACTTCTTTGCCCGTTTTGAGGTGACTACAGAGACTGGGCCACACGCCACCACCATCCACTAACGCCCTGGCACTCACTGTGAGCACAGAGGATGTCAGGAGAGTGCTCCGTCAAACAGTTTTTATCCATGCGCCATAAAAGAACTGAACTCTCACTAGTTATGATGCACTATCACGGCTATAAGTGCAATAAAATATCCTGCTGGAATTGTACAATACACTGACTGTGCAATATTGTTTATCTATGCTGCTACCAGTTTATTTATTTATTATATATGTGAGTTGTTTGTGTCTATCTATTTTATCTTTTTATCTTGCTTTTATTCTTTTTTTGAACCACTGAGAGGAGTTGCTCTAGAGTTTCGTTGTACAGCTGTGCAATGACAAAGGCATTTATTCATTCTTTAAAGGTCCCATATTGTTAAAAGTGAGATTTTCATGTCTTTTATATTTTAAAGCAGGTTTAAGTGATATATAAATACTGTTAAACTATCGAAATGCTCAATATATACGGAGAAACACACAGACCGTATTCAGAAATTGTCCGTTTGAAACAAGCCGTTAGGATTTCTGTCCATTTGTGATGTCACAAATATACAATATTTAGACCATTACACGGTTTTAAATGTAAACATTCTAAATGTGTCCCAGTTTATTTCCTGTTGCAGTGTATGTAAATAACATCAGCTGACAGGATGTAAACATGGACCCAAGCTGTTGCCTAGCAATGCAGTGTCTGTTTCAGACAGAGGGTAAATACAGGTATATTCAGGCAGACAGTGTGAGGAAAATGAAGGGTTTTTTGAACATTAAAGCATGTAAACATGTTCTAGTAGAAACACAAAATACAAATATGAACCTGAAAATGGGCATGATATGGGACCAATAATATATATCAAATATCAAATACTGTATGACAACCTCAACACCAACGGTTGATTATGTAGAACATTATTTTAATGTTGCCAAGCTTAAAGGAACGGTGCATCATTTGGGAAATATGCTTATTTTTGATTATGTCTTTTTCAAATTTAAGAAATTTAAACCCTCTTATCCTTTCCTCGGAAAGAACAAAAACAAATGTAACTATTACACTTAAATATTCATTGTTAACATAAAGAATTCACACACAAAAAACCCAGCTGTAAACTAAAAAAGGAGTAAAGATGAAAACAAGAGGTTTGTGAACTGCCACATGTCAGCTGAACACTGCTGAAGATCCAGTAACTTCTGCCTTGCATTAACAAGTTGTCTTGGAACAAAGCACTGCAAGGTGATTAATGAATAATGTTGGCGAGCTGTACTGGAGACTTCTGGGAAATCAATGACACAGATAGAAATCTGAACAGTCATCCAAAGTGAATGTTTGGACAATTTTTTCCTCTCTTATCTTATTCTCTTTCTTTCTCATGTCTCTCTCTTTGCAGCAGGGTAGAGACATCACTCTTTAACCAAAAGATCAATTCATTAGTCTGTCATTACGACAGGTTTATGCAGCTGGTCTTCTTATAGAGATGTCGTCTTTTAGGAAGTACTTTTCATATAGAGACACCCTAAAAGACTTCCTATTGCAGTTCCACTAAAGTTATTTTTTTGCCATCTCCTCACACTTCTACAGTATACACACTTCCTCTTTTACTCTCTCTCCCTTGTTAACGCTTGCCTGTCTGGAACGCTTCAGTCCACATCTCCCCCCATCTTACAGCGTACCGCATGCTGTGGGAGTAAGAGGCGGTGACATGTCACATGAACAAAAGAGGAAAAAAATGGGCCACATCATGTGGAGGTACAGCTAGAGAAGAAGTCACGGTGCCGGATAACGTTGCACTGGAGGCCCCCCCCCCCTGTTTGATGTGCGCGCACAGAGAACAGTGACCTAGTTCGGCACTGACATGTTTATGGCTGATGAGCACAGGCCAGTGATTTCGCTAGCAGAGATTGAAACCTTGCTCCAGGGCCCTCTCATTTGGAGCACTTGGGCTTGAAACCATTCCAAGAGACGAGACACGATTCTTGTTGGGTGGAACCTGAATCCTCCTCCCTCTGTGTCTTCTCTCGCTTTCTCTGCATTCATGTCTCTTTCTTTACCTCTCTTATATTTTTAGCCATGCTAGCAGTATGACTCTAGGAATGTCTGTCTGTCTGTCTGTCTGTCTGTCTGTCCACCACTTTGGTCCAGACTGAAATATCTGAACAAGAACAATCTAGATTTACATTAAATTTTGCACAGACATTCATGGTCTCCAGAGGATGAATGCAACTGACTGAACCATAGACTGTATATAAAGTGGACATAGTCAGTGTGACGTCAACCATTGGTTTGTGGACTGCTGCTTTGAAGCCTCGAGTTTGACCGTCGCCATCTTGGTTATTTGCAACCAGAAGTGACACGAGAGGGTGGAGCTAAGAACAACCGAACGCTGAATAAGACATTTTTAGGCGACCAAAAAGGATATAATTAACTTTCATGAAGTGAAAACACACTGTGAAAGGGTTAAAGTTGTAAGACAAAAACACGGACAAATCCGAGACCGGACAACGTCGTGGTAGCGACCTGTCAATCACAAGGTAGCCCCGCCCTAAAGCATCCCCTGCTTTATGGTCTATCTGACTCTAAATGGGACCATCATTTACTAAATGAACATCATGCTGTATTGAAGAAGACTTGAAACTAGCGGTTGAGACCATAAACTCATGTTTACAATGTTTACTGAGGTAATAAATCAAGAGAGAAGTAGGCTCATTTTCTCATAGACTTCTATACAATCAGACTTCTTTTGGCAACCAGAGGAGTCGTCCCTTCAGGGCGACGCGTCGGGGTGCCACATCGCCCTGTCAGGGTTTATTTCACAACAACGACCGGCTCGCTGTACATTATCACTTACTTAGCATTGGTATGTAAGCGTTGTCATTATGAGCATGTTAGCATGCTGATGTTAGCAGCTACCGCCTCGTAGGGGTCGCTAGCATTGATGAAGCTATCAATCATCCCAATGTCCATTTAATGTATTCTCTTTGTGAGGTCATTGACAAAACTTTCATTTATGAAACTGACTTTTTCAGATTTTTGCCTGTACGTTAGGCTCACTCCTCTGGATGGTTCATCACAACATGCAGTCTCTTCATGGTAGTTTTCTTACGTGCTTGTACGGGGGATGAATGCCTCTCCTGGCTTGAATTATTTATTTTCCCTCCAATGTAAGACTAATGCATCTGGTTGCTTTAGCTGACATACTTGACCAGTAAACCCAGTGACCCTTCACTTGCTCATTCACTTTTTTCTTCTCAAAATATATGTCTTCTTATATTAGTGACATCAATTGCCCTGTTGCCCATTATTTTAAAATCATACTTAATGCTCAATTCACAAGTTCACGGGTTCAAGAGCAATAATGAGTCCTTATTCCTCTGGCTGCTGTTTCATGGTGTCCAAGGCCATGTGTGAGTTGCCACAGGGCCTGCCTGACAGCCCGAGTGTATTCATTTTTCAGATTAAAGCCTCTGATGAAGAGGCCTGTTCTGTAATTACAGGCAACGCCACAGCCAGTCTTTGTGAGATTCACGTTACCAGGGCGACAAGGCAAATTAAATATGTCCCCGAGGAGAGTAAATATACCCTTGTGCTATAAGTGTAATCTTGTTTGATGTGTTTGCCACGACGCTCTCCCTGTGAGGGAGGGAATAATTCACCGAGATTGGATGAATAAAGGGCCGAGGAGGGCGAGCCCACTGTGTTACCCTGTCATACAATCAGTCAGAGAACGGGAAAGACGGTTTGTCCCAGTATGAGCTTTTCCGTTTGACATTAATAATACAGTTACAAAACCACTACGGATGATAATTTCATATGGTTGACTTGGCCTCAAGATCCATTTCCACTGTTATTCTTTATGTTCAGTGGGGATCTATTTGGCCAACAATAACAGGGTTGAAAATCTGTTCACTGTCATAAGATAACTGGCCAACACAATGAAACCTCGTGGTAAAGACTATTTCATATATCAACCATGGAAATATCAGTTGGTCGGTGCAGACTGTAATCTCTCTTACCATGAAAGGTTGTACAACGTACATTCATGATCACTAGAGGTTGAAATCTACTTTGGTGATCTCCTCACTTTTCCCCTATAGCGCCATCACAAGGTTGATATTTTACATTTTTAGTGAAATGTCGGTCGGCTCACTTTGGTCCAAACACAGCTGGGATGGACATTAAACTCTCCCAGCTGAATCATCAGTACAGAAGATTAAAATCTCTGGTTCTTTGATTCAACGTTACGAGAATGTGAACATAAAAACGTAGAAGTAGGCGTTAACTACGATTCTCAAGGTGCATTTTTTTGGTCATTTTTCTAACAAGAGGGATCTCCCTCTCATCCCCTCTCAAATCACCTACTTATTGTACTACTATACCATGGACTGTTTATAAGAAGTGGACATATAGTCACCATGACGTCTGCCTGGAGTTCACTATTTTGGCCGTCGCCATCTTGGTTTTTTGCAACCAGAAGTGACACGAGAGGGTGGAGCAAAAGGCCGAAAAGGTTCTAATCAACTTTCATGAAGTGAAAACACACTGTGAAAGGGTTAAAGTTGTAAGACGAAAACACGGACGATTCCAAGACCGGACAACGCCGTGGTAGCGACCTGTCAATCACCAGGTAACTAGAGATTGAGACCATAAACTCATGTTTACAATGTTTACTGAGGTAATAAATCAAGAGAGAAGTAGGCTCATTTTCTCAGAGACTTCTATACAACCAGAGGAGTCACCCCCTGCTACCTGTCCACCACGCCAAAATTACTGACAAAACATGATTTCCCAAAAACAAAGAATTAATAAAAATTGGTGGCCATAACATAAACTTATTCCACCATTTTTTTTTTATTATTTCTTCGTTACATCATCCAGGAGACTCCCTTGTTTCTATGTTCAGTAAATACTGAACAAGGTATTACCACATCGTCATTGTAAGCGTGTTAGCAGGCTGACATTAGCCTACCATTCAGCTCAAGTACAGCCTCACAGAGCCGCTAGCATGGCTGTAGACTCCTACAGATATCTTTACAAATAATAGCTTTATCAGTTTCTGCAATTGCTGGTTTGCCTGGAGACGAGCGTTAAAAGCACGACAAAGCGCGTGCATGTGATATTCCGTAGGTAAGAACAAGAGTGCTAATAAACAAAGCTATAGATAGTCCCAGGATGTCCTCAGCTCAGCACACTGTTCTGCTCTTCTCTCTACACCGACACCAAGGATCCGTCCAGCTATTTCTCTCCTGCCTTTCAAATTCATCATCGACACACGGCGAGGGTTTCAAAGTGTCGATTTGAATTACATGAGGGGGGCTATAAGATCTGGCTGCAAATTGAATTTCCTGGTAGATACTCATCCATTACTCTGTCACTGGCACTGCAGGTCCGCTGTTACATTTTCAGTCAGATTGTGAGATACGTTGTAAGACTCCAGTCTAATTGGATTATTCTCTAGCTTTCCTATGTGAATAAATGTGTTAAGTTCTGTGAATATTGAACACTAAAAATGATAATGTATTATGAAATGAGTCTAATGGTATTAAAATTAGACAGATCTATTTTAGGTGATGAATGAAACTAACAGAATTATGGTATTATCTTGTACATCCTTCTGTTGTGATGTTTATCACCACAGATCATTGTCATGGATGAGATTACTGACTAGTCAAAGGTGGTTTAAAGGGAAGACTTAATTAGCCAGGAAAATTTAATAGTCTTACAGGACATTAAATCTTTTTTAAAGGGACTGTTTGTAACTTCTTACACGTATAAATCAATCCTGGTCGGTGTCCCATGCACGCTCGCGTGTGGTTACGCTGTTCAGACTCAGACTCCAACACAAACTACACGGAAGCACCAAAACCTCTTGGTTGTATCTAGTGAAGCCCGTCTGTTAAACAGTGTTGGCTGCGGTCGGAGGACGCGGTGGAGACCGTAGCTTTGGTCTCCAGGACCGGAGTCTCTGCTGTACTCTGCTACTCTGCTCCTCTGCCTACCTGCCTTCCCTCACACACCACGCTCCTTCTCGCTCTTTCGCTCCACCTCTCACGTGCATGCGCGCACACTACACACTGCAGAAGAGTTAGTTTAGCTCTGAGAATATCTAGTGAATGTACAGTGGACGTTTGTGCAGAAATAACTGCTGCAGCTCCTCCAGACCAACAGAGGTTTCCCGTGTCTTGTGAAGTGACGGGGCTCCGCAGAGAGAAACGTTATCGTCTCTGACCAAAACTCCGGTGTCTCCCCTGATCCCTCCGGCCGCGGTCGGGAGGCTGAGGCAGGAAAAGCCAACACTGGGATCAGCATTGATTCATGGAGAGACCTTCGTCTAGTCAGCTAACATTACTGCCAAGCAGCTGAAATATAGAGTGATATTGTGCTTTTAGCTGACGTGTGTCGCCTCACTGTTTTGACTGATGCTCATTCATGTCTATGTAGAGCGAGCACAAGCGCGAGCAACAGGACGCTGACTTTCGTTGACTTAACGGCCACAGGTGTCGCTGTTAGCAAGCAATTTCTGATTCTTACAAACAGTCCCTTTAAAGTGAAGAAAATTCAAGAAAAATGCTGACACAAGGAATTAAGAATGGGCTAACCAGAGCAGTCAACCATACAGTATAGTACAACAGTCCTTTACTACTCAAACTAAATACTAGTAACACTTTTTCACTCTGTGGTCTTAATATGATCTTAACATGGTAGGTAGGATCTGATGTGGCAGCTTAAGCTGAGTCTACTGTTACATTCCTGCATGTGGGAACAAACGCAGTGTTTTGATTTGAGTTCAAGGTCAACGATAACCGTCGTATCTATCAGCTGTCTTACCCATAATATCCTCTGCTTAAAGGAACACTACCTCTTCTCTCATTACAATCCTACATTTTATGACATGAAAAGGCAAAAGGGGCTCCAACATACATTTGGCCCAACTGACAGCAGATGGCAAGAGAATGAAAAGACGTGGCAGAAGATGGCAGAAGGAAGAACAAGTGAAAAGAGAGGCGAGACTTTGAATGCAGCTCTGAAAGGGAGGCTCTGGTTTGGTCTGGGCTCTGGAGACCAGTTAAAACAACAGTCTGAGCAATGACCTGCTACTTTCATCTGGACTACCCGTCCAGTTCCCACCACAGGCCTACATGTAGGTATCAGTGTGCAGGACATGATGCTTTGTGTATAAGGCCGACCATCTGGCATCATAAAGCTGGGAGCAGAGAGGCCCCACAGAGAGTCCATCACACGGTGAATAGTAGTTGTCAACATTGACTTGTGGGTTTGTTTCAACAGCAATTTCTGTCAGAGGAAGTATAAATTCTTGAAATATTAGCTTTTTATTTCCATATTTTACCATTACAAGGACTTGTTGATACAGACAGGTGTATAAACGAGGTGCTTGGGCTACTCAAAAACTCTTGAAATGTGGTGCACATTTCAGACCTGCGTGAAACCCGATATGGGTCCTAGGCTTGGGTGTGGCAAATTATCTTGATAGCGCCCCCTAACAGTTTTCAAAGTCGAAGCCCCCTCCTTTAAATGTCACATATATGTATGAAATTTGATAGGCATATTCATCATGTCCAGACGTAAAAAAGCCTACTACTAAAACATGAGCTTCAAAAGTTTAAACATATTTGCAAAAAAGTTGGTTTGTTACATTTGTGGTTGGATTTTTTATGGATTCAGGCTTATAAAAGTAGTTCCTAAAAGGGTTCCTAATTTTATGTGGGAAAATCTACAGTAGTGATCGCTAAAATGTTTCAGTGTTCTTCTGATTTGCAGAAATATCGTGCTCTCTAGACAAAATTGCAAGCTCTAGTAATGCCATCCATTAAAAAATATCCTCTGAACTAAAATAAATGGACTAAATATCTAATACTAGACAGCTCACTTAGAGCGTAGTCTGGCTTCAGCATGCAGGCCAGGACAGGTCGACATGACTGGCGCGTGCAAACCCATAAAACCGGATTGAGCATTGTTTGACATATAATATTAATTCAGAAGTGCCGTCCTTTGCCAGGGCTTGACTGACTTTTATGAACATTGCTCGGGGGCATATTATCACTCTAGGAAGTGATATAAAAAAATATTGCGGCTCACTCTCCGTGTCTGATCATGACACCAATTTCACATGTCCCCAGGAGAATTTAGGCCTCTTTATTAGGGCAAGAAATTGTATGTCTTAATCCCTACCACATAATGAGAAAGAAGCCCATCATCTTGTCAGTTGGGAATCTACAGTAGTGATGTCAAAGCTATAGACTACATCTTATGTCTCTTTTCTGCTTGCATTTGTTACTTAGAGGAACAGTGTGTAGCCTTTAGGGGATCTATTGGCAGAAAAGCAATATAATATTCATTAAAGCTGCCAGCAGCAATGAACGGGCCCTTGCACCTCCCTGCGCGTCGGGGGTACTGGCGGGACATCAATCGACGCGGCCAGGCACACTGAACCCGGAACTCTGATTAGTGCAGTGATGCCTGCCACAAGACTCTACGACAAACGGTTCACGAGTTATGAAAGGGGGAGGGGCTAATGTGTAGGAGGGCGGGGATAACCTTCACCAATGAAACAGGAACTCTCTGCTGAGTGATATGACACCCCCCACAAGACTCTACGACCAACAGTTCATGAGTTATGAAAGGGGGCGGGGCTATGAGTATATTTTTGCATGTAAATGACATCAGGACTGGACCCTCATCATGCCTGAGAAATTTGGGGCAGATCGGACTATGTACAGCGGAGTTACAACAACTTCCTGTTTCGTGGCAAATGGCTCAAAATGGCCGCCACGCCACGGTCAGGCCGTT
Organism: Sebastes fasciatus; assembly: GCF_043250625.1. Lineage (NCBI taxonomy): Eukaryota > Metazoa > Chordata > Actinopteri > Perciformes > Sebastidae > Sebastes > Sebastes fasciatus. The sequence goes on along the minus strand of NC_133813.1, from coordinate 26,626,172 downwards.
CAGTGAAAACTTTTCATCCTTAAGGTTTTAAGATGGTCCTGACCACATTTCAAGTCGATCTGATTCAACCTGAGAAGTTTGTTAAAGTACGCGGCCTATAAAACGCTAAAAATGGGCAAAAATCGCACATTACATTCAAAATAGCTGACTTCCTGTTGAGTTTTGGACATACCTCCAAGAGGCTTTTTTGTGCGTCTTCACATGTTACATCTGTATGCCAAATTTCATACATGTAGGTGAAACCAGAGCGAGGGACTACATTTTTCCAACTCTCTAGGGGGCGCTAGCAAGCCATTTGCAACACCCAAGCCCGAGACCCGTAAAATAATAAATTTTTCACCGCGCCTGACAAGTGTGCCAAGTTTAACAACTTTTTGAGCATGTTAAGGTCGTCAAAAAGGCGATTCATTTGAGAGAAAAAGAAAAAGAAGAATTCTTACAGTTTCAATAGGTGCTCGGGCCCTAAATAACTATGTTTTCTTTAATGTATAATCACCTGAAATTAAGAATCGTGTTTTTGTTAGCTTAGAATAAGCCGTTCATATCTGGGAACGGGTCCTCTTCATGGGTCCACCATGTTGTTCCTCCATGTTTCTACAGTAGCCTAGAATGGACAAACCAAACTCTGACTTTAGAGAGGCCTTTCATGTTTCAGACCCATGGCTATGGTAATGTCTTTGATTTAGTCCTCTCTTGGGACAGTACCATATCTGATCTAGCGTGGTGAGAGTTTGTTAGAGAGTTACAGTCCCTGTTTAGAATCAGACATCCTGTCTCTTCAACCATCTGCCTTTCTAATATTAGGACCTCCTTAACTCAGTATGATTAGAACGTTTATCTCTCTGTTGTATGATCTTAGCACGCCATTCAGTACAATATACAAAATACTTTAGAACTGCACAGCTTTCAAAAAGAGCATGTTAATGTTAGTGTCACGCTTAATTATGTCTGTAAAAATATAAATAACTGTTTTGGTTCACTCTCATCGCTCTCATTGGTGTCATTTCCAGATGCAGCAGACAGCTGTTTTCAACAAAATAGCCCTAAAAACCCACGGTACACTACCTGCTCAGCAACAAACAGCCCTAAAAACCCACGGTACACTACCTGCTCAGCAACAAACAGCCCTAAAAACCCACGGTACACTACCTGCTCAGCACCAAACAGCCCTAAAAAAACACCGTACACTACCTGCTCAGCACCAAACAGCCCTAAAAACCCACCGTACACTACCTGCTCAGCACCAAACAGCCCTAAAAACCCACCGTACACTACCTGCTCAGCACCAAACAGCCCTAAAAAACCACCGTACACTACCTGCTCAGCACCAAACAGCCCTAAAAACCCACGGTACACTACCTGCTCAGCACCAAACAGCCCTAAAAACCCACGGTACACTACCTGCTCAGCAACAAACAGCCCTAAAAACCCACCGTACACTACCTGCTCAGCACCAAACAGCCCTAAAAACCCACCGTACACTACCTGCTCAGCACCAAACAGAAAACAGATACAGTTAGAGACTAGCTGGTGAACATAGTGCCGATAAAAGCGGAGGATCGATCACAAATTATTAAATGAGAGGCCTGCCTGTCTGCGGTGAAAAACTGGATGTTAAGTAATTTCTTGCTCCTGAATTCGGATCAAACTGAGATGCTGGTCATTGGCCCTGCTCGACATAGACATCAGTTTGATCAGGTAACAGTAACTCTAGATAACTGTGTGATATCCCAGAGTTCAACAGTTAGAATCTTGGCGTCATGTTCGAATCAACTCTTTCTTTTGATCAGCACATTAAAGACATCACAAAGATCGCTTTCTTTCACCTACGCAACATCGCTAAAATCAGGTCTTCTTTACCCATGTCTGATGCAGAGATCCTAATCCACGCCTTTGTATTATCCAGACTGGATTGTTGTAATGTTTTGCTCTCAGGTCTGCCTTGTTCTAGTACCAGAAGCCTTAAAATGGTTCAGAACGCTGCAGCAAGAATCTTAACTAAAACTATAAAATTTGACCATATTACACCAGTTTTAGCTTTATTACACTGACTTCAGATCAATGTCAGATTAGACTTTAAAGTGCTTCTGATGATCTATAAAATTGTAAATGGGCACGCCCCTTCCTTCTTGTCTGATCTACTTCAACCTTATATTCCAACCAGGACTCTCTGCTCTCAGAATACAGGACTTCTGTCTGTCCCCAGAGTGAAAAAGAAGTCAGCAGGCCAAAGGGCCTTTTCTTATAAAATAAAAAATATGGTCCTCTCTCTAGGTTCATGGTGAGAGGAGGTCGTGTTGCTCGGGCTCTATCTACTCAGCGTGGAGAGGTGGTTGTGTTGCTCTGGCTCTATCTATCTGGCGTGGAGAGGAGGTTGTGTTGCTCTGGCTCTATATATCTGGCGTGGAGAGACGGTTGTGTTGCTCTGACTCTATCTATCTGGCGTGGAGAGGAGGTTGTGTTGCTTTGGCTCTATCTATCTGGCGTGGAGAGGAGGTTGTGTTGCTCTGGCTCTATCTATCTGGCGTGGAGAGGAGGTCGTGTTGCTCTGGCTCTATCTATCTGGTGTGGAGAGAAAGTTGTGTTGCTCTGACTCTATCTATCTGGCGTGGAGAGGAGGTCGTGTTGCTCTGGCTCTATCTATCTGGCGTGGAGAGGAGGTTGTGTTGCTTTGGCTCTATCTATCTGGCGTGGAGAGGTGGTCATGTTGCTCTGGCTCTACATATCTGACGTGGAGAGGAGGTCGTGTTGCTCTGGCTCTACCTATCTGGCGTGGAGAGGAGGTTGTGTTGCTCTGGCTCTACCTATCTGGCGTGGAGAGGAGGTTGTGTTGCTCTGGCTCTACCTATCTGGCGTGGAGAGGAGGTTATGTTGCTCTGGCTCTACCTATCTGGCATGGAGAGGAGGTCGTGTTGCTCTGGCTCTATCAATCTGGTGTGGAGAGGAGGTCGTGTTGCTCTGGCTCTACTTATCTGGCGAGGAGAGGAGGTTGTGTTGCTCTGGCTCTACATATCTGGCGTGGAGAGGAGGTCGTGTTGCTCTGGCTCTACCTATCTGGCGTGGAGAGGAGGTTGTGTTGCTCTGACTCTACCTATCTGGCGTGGAGAGGAGGTTATGTTGCTCTGGCTCTACCTATCTGGCATGGAGGGGAGGTCGTGTTGCTCTGGCTCTATCTATCTGGCGTGGAGAGGAGGTCGTGTTGCTCTGTCTCTATCTATCTGGCGTGGAGAGGAGGTTGTGTTGCTCTGTCTCTACTTATCTGGCGAGGAGAGGAGGTTGTGTTGCTACGGCTCTATCTGGTTGGCATGGAGAGGAGGTCGTGTTGCTCTGGCTCTATCTGTTTGACGACACCTTGAAGCTGCTTGACATCCTCCTGGATCCACCTTCTCACATGTGTTCACATTACATGTATTATTTTTTGTCATATGGATTGTCTATGTTGTATTTTCATTATGTTGTTACTCTGTTCACACGACATCTATTACACGTCTGTCCATCCTGGAAGGGGGATCCCTCCTCTGTTGCTCTTCCTGAGGTTTCTAACATTTTTTTCTCCCTGTTAAAAGGTTGTTTTTTTTAAGTTAAGTTTTTCCTTATCCGATGAGAGGGTCGTACTGTAAAGGACAGAGGGTGTCGTATCCTGTACAGGTTGTAAAGCCCCCCGAGGCAAATTTGTGATTTGTGATTTTGGGCTATACAATTAAAATTGACTTGACTTGACATTTAGCAGCTAAAGAGAGAGATACTTCCCTCAGGAGATGGTGGAAACCAAACCAAAGTTCAAAGAGAGTGAATATTGAATTTACATTCATCAGATGACCAGAAACACGACATTAAATGAATAATAAGGTTTCTCCACAACTGCTGGATGTGTAAATAACATAGACTGTATAAAAGAAGTGGACGTAGTCACTGTGACATCACCCACTGGTTCGTGGACTATGGTTTTGAAGCCTCAAGTTTGGCATTTTGGCCGTCGCCACTTTGTGTTTTTGCAACCAGAAGTTTAAGTTTAACTTTCAGTCACTTGTTCAGTTGCATATATCAAAAATCATACTTTTACGTAATCAGATATTTGATCATTTAGCTCTTGTATTAAAGATATATTTGGCACACTCTCTGCACACTCTGCAGCTTCTTGCCTCAATATTAGTTAAAACCAGATTTTTGTGGGTGGAGGAGAAACGTTTCAACTTGTTTTTCTGTCTCTGGTAATTTATTTTGAGAATTGTTGTGATAAAGTGTTACATAAATGAAGAAGTGTTGACCCTGGCTGGAGCTGAACTGCAAAATCAACAGCATCAAATCTATACAGACACCCTTTATCGTCACACACTGAAACAAACTGCTACTTCCTTTTACAGCTAATTGGAATGCAGATCAATATAATCAGTTAATTGTTACTGACTTCATGCATTCATCTGTATAAAATGGTTACGTATTCTTTCTTTACAGCTTTGTATTTTTTTTCACATATGGACTGCCTGTATTCCACTGGAGATGTTAGTCACGATAAAATCAGTGCAACATTAAGTGATACCACCATGTAAAACCTGATTACCATAGTTCTGAATGACTTTGGTGTAAAGCCCAAATCAATCTTTATATATTTCTATTGTGTTGTTGGTAACAACACAGTGTGGTCGTTGTGTACATGCTTTGCCAAATATCTACGGATTAAACCCGTAACAAAAAGAACATGTGCGCTGGAGGGTAAGTTTGGCATTTAGCTCATTTGATTACCTGGTCCTTGATTGAACCCTAAAATGGATAATGTGAGCGGGAGGCTTTTCAGCACAACTCCTCAGGGAACATTGCACCATGTTCTTGTCAACAAGTAGCAGCGTGAGTCATCCATTAAAGAGAAGTGCTTCCTGCGATCTGAGGGACAGTCTAAAATAGACTGTGTGCATTACGGGTGTTAGCTTTGCTCTTCATTCGAGGCTTTTAATGCAAGCTTTTTAAATAAATGCTTTTTAAATAAATGCTTCTTAAATAAATGCTTCCTTGGTAAAACATGTTTTACCATCTAAACATACTTTATACATATTGAGGATGTCTCAGTGTCTAGATACTACACACATGAGAATGAAAGGACTGCTTTCTGCTCCTGCAGTCTAGCTGTTCCATATAAATTCACTAATTTTATGCTTTTTCTTGCTCTCAAATAATAGCTCAGCAAAGTGACCTTGCATTAAGTATTTAGATACGCTTCCAGCTAATTTGGGTTATGCTCTGCTCTACAGCGCGACCTCCAAATTTGTTTTGGATGGATTCCAGCGTCACATGCTAATTTCATTATGCGCAGTCAGCAATTCACCAGCTATTGGTAGTAATAGTCCCCTTGTGGGATTGTAAAACTTCACTTTTAGGGGGAGTGTTTTACAGTATCATACAATCTGCACTGAGTTTTTGTTGAGTTATGGTAGTTTTCAATGGCATGGTGTGCTGCACCTGTCTCCTTTGGCCTTGCAAAAACCTGAGCCTGCACCTCATGCTGCACCTGATTCATCTGTTGTCAAGCCATTAAATAGGCATTATCAGTCACTATAAACACCATAGATGTGGGTCAGTAGGGCCTTACTACGCCTACTACGTTGTAAAAGTGAAACTTAAAAGCAACACGTTCTAACATGTAAAACTGAATGAAACATTACGTTTTGAACACAAACAAAAGGATTATTTAGGTTTAGGCAACGAAACTACAACGTCTTTAGATTTAGGCAACGAAACTACAACTTCTATAGGTTTAGGCAATACAACTACAATTTCTTTGGGTTTAGGCAACACAACTACAACTTCTTTAGGTTTAGGCAACAAAACTACAACTTCTTTAGGATTAGACAACAAAACAACAACTTCTTCAGATTTAGGCAACAAAGCTACAACTTCTTAGGTTTAGGCAACAAAATTACAACTTCTTTAAGTTTAGGCAACAAAGCTACAACTTCTTTAGGATTAGACAACAAAACAACAACTTCTTCAGATTTAGGCAGTAAAACTACAACTTCTTTAGGTTTAGGCAACACAACTACAACTTCTTCAGGTCTAGACAGCAAAACTACAACTTCTTTAGGTTTAGGCAACAAAACAATAACTTCTTTAGATTTAGGCAACAAAGCTACTACTTCTTTAGGTTTAGTCAACAAAACTACAACTTCTTAAGGTTCTCCTGGGTGAAAACCCTAGAGGTCGCTGTCATGTTCTTTTATACCTTCTTTCGGTGATCTACCATGTGAATAGATGATAAAACCTACTAGTGGGTGTAGTAGACCCCTACTGACCCACATCTATGTGGCTTATAGTGACTGATTATGTATATTTAATAGCCTGACAACAGTCTAATTGGCTGTCATGGTCCAATATTGCTTTTTCAGGTTGTGCCCAGCTGAATTATTGAGCTATTGATCCCCAACAAGCACCAACCGCTTCCAATATGTGGCACCAGAGGTGGCCTGTAGAGTCCTTATTTTAGAGGAGGTTCCCGCCGGTCTTTTCGACTGAATCAAGTAGCTCTTTGTGAAGTACAATTTGTCTGCCTCTCACTTGTGACCAGCTTGCCTTTGATTCTACAAGCATGAAATGTGTCTGAATGATCCATTTGAAATGGTACATGTTTGCTTTTATCTGTGTGTTTACACTTATATTCCTCTAATTCACTTACATTCTCACTCAAGTTTAAATAACAAACTTGCCCTTGTACACTTTCCAAAGAATAAGGACAACGATCTTTGCATCTCTGTCTGTTACACTGGGCCACTTGTAATGAGAGAGTGCACACGTCTCCACCAAGCTGATTATTGCACAAGCCTATAATCTGTGAACATCTGCAGCTTGACTACAGCAGTCTGTCGCCACTGAGAAATCTGCCAACAGCAGATTTGTCTACTTTCGCTTTAAAGAATTACCTCAGTTTGGACTCAATATCGGTACACAGACAGAACGCCATATTAATTCAGAATAATCTCTGACACACAGTGACAGTGTGACCTGCATGTAAAATATACCATGGTATACATGCTGTATATTTTACAAGATCTATCCAGTGGTGGAAAGTACTCCATTACTCTAAGTACAATATTTATTTATATTCTTTCTTTGATAAATTGTCTTATTTTCTTTTTTATTTGTTTTGTGTGTTTATGCTTTTTATGCTTTATGTAAAACACTTTGAATTGCTTTTGTGTCTGAAACAGTACAGTATATATAAGTACAGTATAAATAACCTATCATTGTCTATAACTACAGTTTGGAGTTTTTTACTTAGCATTTCCATTTTTTGTACTAAGTACTTTGCAGATTAAGATTTTGCATACAAAACATTTGATGACCTTATAAAATAGTATTCAATGCAATCAGGCAATACTTTTTTTAAAGATTATTTTTATTATAATGAGTAATTTTAATTAATTGGACACTTTAATGCACATGGAGTCTTTAATGCACTTTTCTTTTTAATATGTACATATCACCTTCAACTTTATGTACATATTATAATATGTACATAATATGAATCTTACTCACTGTTTATACAGTATAGATATCTCCACATGTACATACTGTACATAATCATCCAGTCCACGTATATCCATGTAGTATTTTCTTTCTGTCCACTATTTGTATTGTTACAACTTCCGAACACTTGACTTGTATATAGACATTTTATTTTGTTTTTATTTTTATAATTGTATTCTTTTATTCTGTGTAAGTACATTGACAGAGCTGCATAAAAATCACAGTCAAATTCCATGTAAACGTGACTCTGATTCTGATTAAGTACATTTTGCAGCTAATACTTTTAGTTAAGTAAAATCTTGAATGCAGGAATTTTAGGAGTATTTTTGCATTGCATATGGCTACTTTTATTTAAGCAAAGGATCAGAATACTTCTTCCACCACCACCAAAACATATTCCAAGATCTAAAAGACAAAAATAGAAGAAGCCACGTCAACTGTCTCAATATCTCTATAGAGGTTTTAAACATGCCATTCTTGGAATTGGAATCAACAACCTACTTTATCCAACACAACCAGACCTCCTACAGGTTGGGTTGAAAACTGCACAAATCGTGCAGTTACACCACAATAACAAACGCAAACACCTGCTCAACACAAATGTGACCGTAAATCACATAAAGGTGTTCCGTTTGCTGTATTTTCCCACAGGTTTCTGCTCAACAGTAGCTCATTGTTGTGTTGATGCAACGAGCAGCTGTAAGCTACGTGTTCCTGGGGCTGGTAATGCGGTGCCATGCTGGCAGACCAAGTCAGGCAAATCCAGTCTATTCCAATTATACAGCGGAGCGCTTTACTCCACTTACTGTAGTAAGTACATTACCCACTAATCAGTGCCTGGCTGTACTTGTTAGTGCATGACCTTCCCTCATATTCTGCCAAGGTAAGTGCTTCTGGTACATTAGCTCTTATTTCCCCATCATGCTGAATTCTCTTATTCATATGTAAAGCAGTATGTATTTACTCCCTCCAGCAACCAGCATACATTAGCATACACAGTAGATGCTGCTGTAAAACAAGCATGTAGTCTGTGGAGTTTACCTTTAGTCTTTCTAACTGAAAGACACTGGGTTTTGCAATAACAGATTTTTGTGGCCAAATTGGGGCAACAGAAACAAGCGGTGAACACAACGTTGACAAATCATATGGTGAACCAGTCAGGTCTCACCAAGTGACGCCAATTTGTAAGTCATTTTGCGTGCAATAATGCCGTTCTTGCTTTTATTTAGTATTTATTTATTAATTATAAATATATTTATTATTGGAAATCAATTAACAATGACAGATATTGTCCAGAAACCCTCACAGGTACTGCATTTAGCATAAAACAATATGCTCAAATCAGAACATGGCAAACTGCAGCCCAACAGACAACAACAGCTGTCAGTGTGATGACTTGACTATGACTTGCCCCAAACTGCATGTGAATATGTAATATATATTTAAGTGGGCATGTCTGCAAAGAGGAGACTCGTGGGTACCCATAGAACCCATTTTCATTCACATATCTGGAGGTCAGAGGTCATGCGCGTTTGCGTGTATTCGCTGCCTTTCCTCCTCTGCCTGCTCGCCTTCCCCCACACAGCGCGCGCGTTCTCGCTCAGCTCGCTCCACCTCTAGACGTGAACGCGCGCTCACTCCACACTGCAGAAGAGTTAGTTTAGCTCTGAGAATATCTAGTGAATGTACAGTGGACTTTTGGGCAGAAATAAATGCTGCAGCTCCTCCAGACCAACAGAGGTTTCCCGTGTCTTGTGAAGTGACGGAGCTCTGTAACGAGTTACGTTGTCTTCTCGTTACCGACCGGGTGCCGGTGTCTCCCTGTTCTCTCCGGCTGCGGGCGGAGAGAACAGGGAGACATGCTGCAGAGCCCCACTGAGGCAGGAAAAGCCAACGCTAGGATCAGATCTAAATCATGTTCATGGAGATACCTTCGTCTGGTCAGCTAACATTACTGCCAAGCAGGTGAAATATAGAGTGATATTGTGGTTTTAGCTGACGTGTGTCGCCTCACTGTTTTGAGCGATGCTTGTTCATGTCTATGTAGAGCGACGAAATCGCGAGCAACAGGACGCTGACTTTCGTTGACTTAACGCTGTTAACAAGAAATTTCTGGTTCTTACAAACAGTCCCTTTAAGAGAGCTGGATACAGCGTTGCAGGTGGGGCCCCGTTCATTCCTGTGAAAGTTGCTCAGTCACTAAGATTACAACATTATAATGTTGACAGTAAGACAATCCCTTCTCAGTTAATAGCTGTGAGATTGCACAAAAGACACCAGAACATCATTCTGATTAAAGAGGAAGCTTCCAGTACAACAGAAATTTCCACGTCACCTCAGCGACCACATGTGTGCTGTTACAACACAAAAAAAACACAAAAAATTCCATAGAGTTCCTTTAGCAAGAAATACACTCCCACTTGGTGTTCTAGAGAAAACACAATCAAAAATAACTTTTTTATCTCTGTTTTGACTATAGAAGTACCCAAACTAATACACCATCCTTTTACAAACAGCACAGTCGCCCTGACCTTAATAGAGACATACTGCTTTAAATGAAATACTCCTCCACATAAAGCCAATGGGATTTTTCCATTGGGTTTTGGATTATTGCAGAAAATAAACACAAGTTTATGATACTTACAGACGTTGTACCAGAAGTAAAAAACTAACGTTAGGCTATAAACAAATGACTTCACATCACCAGCGCTAAGCTAAAGGCGGACTTGTGTTCGGCGTGATGACATTTAATATAGCTCCATTTAGCCACTTTGTTAGCAACCGCCTTTTTGAATACACGTAAACGGTTAAAAATTCCCGAGTGGGGTATTTATTTATGTATTTTATGTCGTAGAACAAAACAATAAAATCTCTTCGGCTTGTTTTAACCACAGACCTTATTTCAGACATCTAACTAAAAACCCATTCAATAAAACCGTTGAGACGAGGGGAACCGGAGGAGCTAAAATTCGAACTCATTTCATTCCTGCACCACTCTTTGTGCCTACTTTATGGCATCAGTTGTGTTCTCGTTTCAACAGAAAAAAAATGAGACTTAATGTGGATCATATTACAATCCAGCACATAACCTTTAGACAACCCCTGAAAAGTTTCATGAATGCTTTTGGAAATCATTTGGGACAAAACGTCTCTTTTGATTCTCTAGTTATCTGGGACAGCCTCAATCCTGCACTTATGTTAATCCATCCGTTGCAGTACCATGCAGCCGGGGCCCGTGAACCAGGACTGAACCAAAGCAGATTTCCAGTGATCTACAAACCCGGATGGCATACACGGAGTCTGTGCCAAGGCCTCTTACGCAGATTCAGCCAGCTGTGGCTGTTTGGGCTGTTGCGTGCACGGAATGTGTTTACATAACGCTCATTTGGGCTTTTTCCCCTTCACACAGCAGCTCAGGTCCGTTAGGAAGCTGGAAGTTTCTTTTCTCTTTTTTTTACCTTTTAACTGTCTGTTTTTAAGGGCACTGAGAAGTTTTGGAAAGTTGGCAAACTATTTTTCTGTCCCTTTGCTGACTTTGGATTGAAACAGTTCAGTAATAGTGTCGTCTTTAGATGTTTAATATGAGCGTGTACAAACAGTCAGTTCAAAGTCTAGTTTCAGTTACTGTTTGAGCAGGGCGGTCGCAGCGATGCGTGACAGAATTAAAACCCACCCACCACAGTCACACGACAACAGAGACAGTGTTTGTTTGGATTGTGCACTTCCAAAAGAAAATAATCTTAATAATAATAATTCATGTTGTGAATGACAATGAATCTCTATTCACTGTATATTCTGAGGTTTTTGTAAAGTAAAAATTAGCAATACCATAATGTAGGCTAAGTTTACTAAATTACAAGTAAAAGTCCTGAAATTACAGAGGTATTTTAAGGGAGAAATGTAATTAAACTATCAAAAGTAAGATCAATTATTAGACAACCCTTGAACTTGATTGTTTTGTTCCATGCAAATTATGTCTGAGTTTGACAAAATGTACAAATAATGAAAGTACGACATGAATATAACAATATGGGAACCCTTCTGAAAAACAGAGAACCCCTTTTATTATTTTTTCTCTTATTATTATTATTGTTGTTGTTAGTTTTTTGTTATTAATTTTCAAATGCTTTACATGAAAGGGAAGACCTCATTTTAATGTTGGACAATAATCTCTGTGCCTTTGATATTTTTCTGGATGGGGACATATTTGCTTCTTTGTTATTGGGAGTAATTTGAAACATTTAGGATGATATTGTTGGAAAGAAATTTCATCAACCTTAACTGATAAATTATTACTAACTACAGATGTCATATAAATGTAGTGCGATAAAAAAGTAGAATATTGCCCTCTGAAATGTAGCATAAAATAGAGATCAAGTTAAGTACAAATAGACTCCCTCAAAATTTGACTTACTTATGTTAACCGGGTAGCTGTGGCTCCAGGCAGGAGTGGTGGTCCTCTAACCCGAGGTTGGCGGTTCGATCCCCGGTTCCTACTGGCTGCATGCCAAAGTGTCCTTCAGCGAGACACTGAACCCCAAGTTGCTCCCTGGATGCTAAAAAGCAGCCCACTGCTCCCATGATGGGTTAAATACAGAGAACAGATCTCATGTAGGTACCTGTATGTATATGATGATTTTAGTATAGTTTAAAGGGACTCTTTGTTAGAATCAGAAATGTGTTGTTAACAGCGACACCTGTGGCCGTTAAGTCAATGAAAGTCAGTGTCCTGTTGCTCACGCTTGTGCTCGCTCTACATAGACATGAACGAGCATCGCTCAAAACTGTGAGGTGACACACGTCAGCTAAAAGCCCAATATCACTCTATATTTCAGCTGCTTGGCAGTAATGTTAGCTGACCAGACGAAGGTCTCTCCATGAATCAATGCTGATCCTAGTGTTGGATTTTCCTGCTTCAGGCTCCCGACCGCGGCCGGAGGGAACAGGGGAGACACCGGAGTTTTGGTCGGCGACGATCACGTTTCTTTCTGCAAGCCCCGTCACTTCACAAGACACGGGAAACCTCTGTTGGTCTGGAGGAGCTGCAGCAGTTATTTCTACACAAACGTCCACTGTACATTCACTAGATATTCTCAGAGCTCAACTAACTCTTCTGTAGTGTGTAGTATGTGTGCGCATGCACGTGAGAGTGGAGCGAAAGAGCGAGAACGAGCGCGGTGTGTGAGTGAAGGCAGACAGAGGAGCAGAGGACAGCAGAGACTCCGGCCCTGGAGACCAAAGCTACGGTCTCCCCCGCGTCCTCCGACCGCGGCCAACACTGTTTAACAGACGGGCTTCACTAGATACAACCAAGAGGTTTCGGTGCTTCCGTGTAGTTTGTGTTGGAGTCTGAGTCTGAACAGCGTAGACACACGGGAGCGCGCATGGGACACCGACCCGCAATGATTTATACATGTAAGAAGTTACAAACAGTCCCTTTAATGTAAAAAACATGAACTAAAACATTACTAACCAACAGTAAAATGTGGTGCTTGAGAGCATCACTTTAGGTGTCAGATGGGATGACTCAACCTCTCCAGTGAGTTAGAGAAGTGTGTCCTACTATTAGTCTCTCAGGTAGTACTGCTTTCATCTGAGACAATCTCAATGCGTCCCTCCCAGCATGTTCCATGACCTCCATAACGGTGGCTCAGACTCCAGTCCGGTTCTCCTCAGAGCCCGATCTGTGTTAAGCCCTGGAGCTTAAATCCCTCTCAGACGCTCATTAATGCCCTCGGTGTGGGACCACACCGGGGTTGAGTCACTCTCCTGAGCTCAGACCCCTGACCTGTGTCTGACTGAGGGATCTTCTCCTCCCCCATCCTCTTCATCCTCTTTCATATCTTTTTTAAACCACTGTCTCTCATCCTCGGCCACCTTCTGACCTCTCCCTCTCCTCACCCCCTCCACAGGTACCTGTAAATATAACAGCAGAAGGAGAAGCATTCAGCTGCATAATGAGCTCACACAGAGAGGCACTTGGGTGTTAGCTTACATGTATTTTAGTAAAGTAACTAATTACTAATCACTTAAGTACAAATTCAAGGTACTTGTACTTTACTTGAGTATTTCTAATTTATGCAACTTTATACTTTTTACTCCACTACATTTGTGTCCTTTACAGATTACAGTTTCCTGTCCCGTGAAAACTAAAAGAATCGATTTTGAATGTTGTTTTGTTTGTTTGTTAATAAATAATAATGAATAATGATTAACTGAAGGATGAAGGGTTTCTTTATGTGTAGAGAAAAGCTTATGCTAAATAAACTATTCAAAAACCCTCTTGGATCAGCTGGACAATGCATCGTCACAAAGATCACATGATGATCTTATAGAATACGATGCATTGCTGTAGATGAAACTAGCCAACAGTATATTATAAAGGTGTTCAAATTAGCACAACCTTAAATATCTACAGCAATGAAATGCAACATACACATTAATGTAGCAGTAATATTAATCCACAAACATCATATAAAATAGTAAAACACTGACAGGGAACATTTTACTGCACAATGAATACTTTTACTTTTTGTACTTTAAAGGTCCCATATTGTAAAAAGGGAGATTTTCATGTCTTTTATATTATAAAGCAGGTTTAAGTGATATATAAATACTGTTAAAGTATTAAAACACTCAATCCATAGAGAAATACACACAGTCCGTATTCAGAAACTGTGCATGTGAAACAAGCCGTTAGGATTTCTGTACATTTGTGATGTCACAAATCTACAATATTTAGACCATTACACAGTTTTAAACGTAAACATACTAAATGTGTCCCAGTTTATTTCCTGTTGCAGTGTATGTGAATGACATCAGCTGACAGGATGTAAACATGGACCCAAACTGTTGCCTAGCAACGCAATTCAGTTGCCATTCTGTTGAAATGCACTAAAACGAAGCATTTCAGACAGAGCGCGAATACAGGTATATTCAAACAGACAGTATGAGGAAAAATGTGTGTTTTTTGAACATTAAAGCATGTAAACATGTTCTAGTAGAAACCCCAAATACAAACATGAACGTGAAAATGAGCATGATATGTCCCCTTTAACTAAATTTTGCCGATAATACTAACATACTTATACTTGAATTTCCCTCTGGATCATAAAAATTACTATCTATCTATCTATCTATCTATCTATCTATCTATCTATCTATCTATCTATCTATCTATCTATCTTTCTATCTATCTATCTATCTATGAGCAATTTTACAGCGTGGTATTAGTACTTTTACTTCAGTAAAGGATCTGAATACTTCCTCCACCACTGGTCTGTATCCTTCTGTGTTCATTTCTAATTAATTTGTCCTGTGATCTTTCCAGCATACCGTTCTGGAAGAGAAAAGAACTTTTACTGCAAATATCTGAATGTATCATTACATCATAACACCTCTTACAAAGAGCACTCTCAAGCCTCATTGAGTGAGGTCATTTCATGTTTGGTTTGAGTTATGCTTGACCTGGCTGAAAACTCAAGAAAAGAAGAGAAGGGTTCTGTGGTCAGCTGAGCTCGGAACAAGACTGTCCATTAACTGTACATTAATTGTCCTCCAGGGTCGCACACAAACATGCAATTTGGATTCTTTTTATTTGCAATTACTCATTGCAGTAATTTGATGTTGCCAGTCTGTTTTGAAGCATAATAAATCTACAAAGCCAGACAGAGCCAGAATATGGTTCTACGATTGCCGTGTGTGTTTGTGTGTGTGTGTGTGTGTGTGCGTGTCTGTGTGTGTGTGTGTGTGTGTGTGTCTGTGTGTGTGTGTGTGTGTGTGTGTGTGTGTGTGTGCCTCCTCTCTTGCCATTTCAAACACTGATGTTCTGAACCCGTGTTGTGCAAGAGGCAAAGTTCACATCTCATCATGATTAATGACTAACAGAAATAAAGCAGCAAGTGATGATTGGCAGAGTCCAAGCACAATATGAGCTGTTGATCATCTGAGAGTCATATGTTGGCCAGGTCTTGTATTTCTGCTTATAAAGTTTGATCCAGAAGACTACTGTGTGGTTGAGTGCCATTTAAAAGTGAACAGGCACTGTTGCTCGGCATGTGTATCCATGAGGCCGGACAGCCACGTTGAGTGCATTTTCAACATTTTCAAAGTAGATTTTTTTTTAATATTTTTAATTGTGCAATGTAGGGAAGTCCATAATTAACCGTTTAACCGTTAACCGACATTAAGGCACGAAGCCTCCGGCAATGCTAGAGCTGCTAACGTAGCAGAAATACACACACTGTTTGTTGGCCACTCGCTAAAGTTCCGCCGGGCAGAAACACAGCTGACAACCTGCTAAACTAAACTAAATGTGCGGTGGAGACTTTTACTGGGAAAGTGGCTGCATGTCCGCGACACTACACGCAGCATCGTAGCTGCTAAGTTATCGCTCCCGGACGGAGAACTGGAGACTCCCATCAACCAATATCTGTTGTGCTGCTGCAGCTGGTACACCACTGTATGAGAGGCACAAATCTTGTCGGTTAACGGTTAATAATCGGTTAACGCGGGTCGGTTATCGGTTAAGACAATTTTTCAAAATAAGCATCCCTAGTGCAATGTTTACATCCTTGTCTTAGTTATTGCCGCTAAATCAAATACATTCCATGGTCTTCAACTCGTCATCCCCCAAGAACCTCCCGACGGAAAGTTGACCACAGTGTCTTACTCAGCCAAGCCAGGTCGGTTGACGCCAGCGTCAAACACGATCACAACGATGTCAGCTTCAGATTATTCAATATCCGCTCTCTTACGAGCGAGGGTCCTCTCTTTCTCCTGATCGATCGGAAGTTTGATTTCTTGTGTTCGACTGAAACGTGGCGAAAACATATTGACTTTTCACGACTGAATGAATCTACTCCTTCTGGGTTCGTTTACATCAGTCAACCCCGTGCCTCTGGCAGAGGGGGAGGTCTTGCGATAATCTATTGCGAGAAGTGGAAAGTCTCGCCTGTTTCTGTGCCAGTTCACGTCTCATTTGAATCCATTGCCTTACAACTGAATGGGCCCCCCCTACTGGAGCTGCCACTGTCTATCGTCCACCGAAGCCCAATAAGGATTTTATAAATTAATTTACTGCTTTTCCTACCCATCTTTGCTCACTCTCCCCTAACATAATATTGATGGGGGATTTTAAAGGGACTCTATGTAAGAATCAGAAATGTGTTGTTAACAGCGACACCTGTGGCCGTTAAGTCAACGAAAGTCAGCGTCCTGTTGCTCTCGCTTGTGCTCGCTCTACATAGACATGAACGAGCATCGCTCAAAACAGTGAGGCGACACACGTCAGCTAAAACCACAATACCACTCTATATTTCAGCTGCTTGGCAGTAATGTTAGCTGACCAGACGAAGGTCTCTCCATGAATCAATGCTGATCCTAGTGTTGGCTTTTCCTGCCTCAGCCTCCCGACCGCGGCCGGAGGGAACAGGGGAGACACCGGAGTTTTGGCCGTAGACGATAATGTTTCTCTCTGCGGAGCCCCATCACTTCACAAGACATGGGAAACCTCTGTTGGTCTGGAGGAGCTGCAGCAGTTATTTCTGCACAAACGTCCACTGTTCATTCACTAGATATTCTCAGAGCTAAACTAACTCTTCTGCAGTGTTTAGTGTGCGCACATGCACGTGAGAGTAGAGCGAAAGAGCGAGAACGAGCGCCGTGCGTGAGTGAAGGCAGGCAGGCAGAGGAGCAGAGTACAGCAGAGACTCCGGCCCTGGTGACCAAAGCTACGGTCTCCCCCGCGTCCTCCGACCGCGGCCAACACTGTTTAACAGACGGACTTCACTAGATACAACCAAGAGGTTTTGGTGCTTCCGTGTAGTTTGTGTTGGAGTCTGAGTCTGAACAGTGTAGCAACATGCGTGCGCGCATGGGACACCGATCCAGGATTGATTTATATGTGTAAGAAATTAAAAACAGTCCTTTTAAAGTTTTACCAACTTCAAATACCTTTTTAGGCCAAAAAAATAGAAGTTATGGGTTTTACAGTGCACGTGTTCCTTCTTACCTGCAGCTCCTTGAGTCCACACCTAAAAAAACAAACTGTTTAGACACTAAAATTAAGTCATCATATAATAATACAACTAAACTAGTGACACAAGCGTATTCACTAAGCATAAACTTTGATGAGCCAGCACCATTCTACAGAGTTAGTTAGTACACCCACCATTTAGCAGCATTACACAAAAACCACAATATCATGCAGTCATACATTATAATCATCATCATCATCATCATCCTCCTCTCATTTCACTGGAACTATACAGTCAACGTGCTCTTTGTGTTTCTGCCACACAAGGAGTCTCTAAAGAAGCTTTTCAAGTCCCACAATCTATTTCAAAACTGACATTCACTTATAATCCAGTGTTTATTTATTTTATTGTTGTGACACCAGCAGTTCCATGAATTCTGAAAATATATTCTGTTATTGGTATTCCAGGCTGTTCACACTTTCCACATTGTGTACTTTCACTCGCCCACACTCAACCAACCGCCCCCCCACACACACACTTGTACTTGTGTTTATGTTGCATCATTTGTATGACTTTGCAGAAAGGACCTCACAGTCAACACAGAGAAACATGTCACAACAACACATGTGTTACATGACCGACTGGCTGGTTACAGGACATACATGACGGTTTGAACAGTTGCATAATCATCCAGGATGTTTTCTCTCTCTCCCACTGAATGAAGCAGCTGGAATACTTTAACTATAACTACATGTAATACTTGAACTAGAACTACATGGAATACTTGAACTAGAACTACATGGAATACTTGAACTAGAACTACATGTAATACTTGAACTAGAACTACATGTGATACTTTAACTACAACTACATGTAAGTGGAATAATATTGGTGCACAAAAAAAAGTCTTGCAGAAAAGAAGTAAGAACACAGAAAGTGAAAAACAGAAAGCCTCAGGAGTAGATTGGAACATTTCTAACACTGGACTGAACCCTCTCCTACACAATAAGCTGGCCTCTCCCTGTGAGCGCGATGGGCCCGCGGCCGAGGACTAAAGCTCGGCCAGAAGCTATTAGTTGCAACATGAGATATGAGAGCTGGGCTGGAGTTCTGGCGTCTCACCAAGTCACAGAATGTACTTGAACAAATTCCAGCAACAAGAGTTGATACAGGCCAGAGTGGATTTATCTCTCTGTGTGTCTACAGGAACAAGCAATCTTCCCACAACCACGCACAGTTTTTAACGTCTCTACTTCTTTATTTATTTACTTTTTTAAACTTTTATTCACTTTTCTCTCCTGTCGTCTAAATAACCACAAACTCCTTAAAGGCACATGCAACAGGAAGAGACTTTAACACAGCTACAGTACATACTGTCATCATTGTTGGTTCAGAATTGAATACAGTATCACATTACCATGATGTTCATGGTCCCCAGAGGTAGAAGCCTGCTGACTGGTCCCTCTAGGCAACAGATTTTCACTCCTAACTCGTCAAATACTGCCGCTTGGTCAGCGCCCCTCGGCATCGGAAACCCACGCACGGG
Source organism: Sebastes fasciatus (assembly GCF_043250625.1). Lineage (NCBI taxonomy): Eukaryota > Metazoa > Chordata > Actinopteri > Perciformes > Sebastidae > Sebastes > Sebastes fasciatus. Next base: position 26,607,134 of record NC_133813.1, on the reverse strand, counting down.
GTACCCCTCTTGTGTTGTTTTTGGACGGACCAGGGATGGCGAGTCAATATATGCTCATTACATGCATTACCATGCCGTGCACATTACAACAGCCCGAGTACGAGTGCGGGTCAGGATGTAAGATCCCTAGACGGACAGATGTCAAGACTTCCTGTCATGATCTTGACCTCCGACAATGGCACCAAAAGGGCTAGAGCCGGCCCTGTTAACTGCTCACGTGAGTTGGGAGTGAGAACGGGTTGCACCAGCATCACTGTGTGGTCGGCATTTTTACTTTTATTGAAATGACAACTATTGGATGGATTGCCATGGAATTTGGTGCAGACATTCATGGTACCCAGAGGATACATCTTAAATACAGACATTCATGGTTTTCAGAGGATGAACCCTAGTGACTTCAGTGCTCACATGACCTTTCATCTAGCGTCACCAGCAGGTCAGTTTATTCACTGAAATATCTCGACAATCTTCTGTAAAAGATTTCAAAGATTGTCATGTATGTACATTCTTATCTGAATGTGTAACCCACGTGCTGGAGCCTCTCTGCACACGCTGGGACTCTGCGTTCTGTGTTTCATAATGTGTGATGGGGTGTGGTGCAGAGAAAAGGAAACACCGGGCACAGGAGTTCTGGATTGTGGTTGAGACCAGGAACACAAGACAGATAGCAGACAATAAGTGAACAGGCTAATTCTCCAGCCGCACTATATTCTCCTCCATGAGAGGATGCTCTGCTCGTACACAGTAACAAGCCAACATTACGGCCACTATTTACATACTAAACATATCTTCTCACTTTTCCAACTCAAAGTGAAAGTCAACATCTTGATTATCACTTTAGTTGAACAGATTAACAGGAAGGGTGTTTTTAATGAATATATTTTACGATGATGCGGGCCGCCATGCTAACCTTGCGAAGTAGTGAAAGCAAAGTGAACAAGAAAAAATGGCATCCTACACGTAACTACATTTCAGAACTACGGTGTCCTGTAAGGGACATACATGGATAATTGCTCAATTGTGGATGGGAATTGACAGCACACCAGCGACACCTGGTAGCCGATTTAGGCTACTGCCTTACATATGTAAAATAATCTTTTAACTTTGCATCCAGCACCACCATCAATTCAAAATATGAATTTGTCCAACAACCAAAAACTACCTGCAGGACTCATTAACATCCCAGCTGAGGCTGGACTTTGTTTAATGCTAATTAGCAAATGTTAGCATGCTAACACGCTAAACTGAGATGATGAACATGGTAAACATTAGCTGTAGACCCTTAGTTTGGTTTCTCTCTACAACGTGCACGTGTCCGTGTGCACACATACAGTATGCACACAGCCTATTGATAACAATGCACACAGTTGGTCACATCATTAGCATCGATCAGTCTTTCTAAAACGGATTAGAACCTAGCCGGTCTCCACGCTCTGGAAGCAGCCAGATGGACGATGAAGATACATTTAATCATCCTCACAATCATCATTCATTATCTCTGTCTAACACACTATTTGTTTTATTTATTAAGTGAAATTAAAGAGAGTGAATGGTGGGGGCGTGAGACCAGGATCCACAGCAGACTCACACTAATGAAAGGTGACACCAAAGGGAACAGGGATGGGATGGGGGGGATGGTTTGTACTGAGGATCTACTTCTTTGTAACCAATGTGAGATACATAGAGGAGCATAGTTATCATTACTATCATTACATTATTAACATACGACAGCTGCGATGATAATAAAACGGTCACCACAATATTCTTTCGTTGCTCCCTCGTTAATCCTCAACAATAATTAATCTATTTCATATGTTTGCTTAGTAACAGTCTGTGTTGACGATGATCCATCTGGATCAATCAAGGTGATAAATGCAAGATTGGGAGCATTTCTATTGCCTCTGTACGGCTCTCAACATGGCGACGACTGATGCCTCCATTATACCTTCCGCAAGGATGTTCGCACGGACACGAGCTGACGCAGAATCCTGACGATGAAACGTTTGGATCTTTTATACCATACGTGCGGATTTATCCACGCGGCAAAACCACGTCCTCAAAGTTCCTCAGAGTTCTCCATTTTCTCCGCCCATCCGCACGCTCACGTGCACAAACATGCACTAAAAGGCACACACTGCTGACCCAGCTATGTCAACAAAGCCTTGAGTAGCCCTGATTGCAACACACGCAGAGGGAGAGAGACTTCATCCTCTGCTCAGGTAGACATTACTCCTCTATATCTTTATAATAATAATTACTCTATATCTTTATAATAATTACTCCTCTATATCTTTATAATTATTACTCCATATCGTTATAATAATTACTCCTCTATATCTGTATAATACTAATTACTCCTCTATATCTTTATAATAATAATTACTTCTCTATATCTTTACAATAATAATTACTCCTTTATATCTTTACATAGACAATAGTTGATGATGAAATATTAATACTGATACCAAAACTGACAAGCAGTTTTACTTTGAAATACACCACTGTAATGCAGATTAATGTTTGTATAAATGCAGAATCTGTATAGAGCTTTATCAGTCCGTACACTACACCACATTGGTTCTCTGTATCTCTACTGAAGAGATGTTGTATAACAGAGGAGCTATTTGAGCAGCACACAGATGGAAGGATACCGCCCCCTGTTGGTATTACACTGCACCATCACAGTTTGGTAGAAATCCCATTTTGAAGACAAGATAGCTCTTTTTGTATTTTACTTCCACAGGTGCAAACAAATGGGATATATCAAATCAAATCAAATCAAATCAATTTATTTTTGTATAGCGTCAAATCACAACAGAAGTTATCTCAAGACGCTTTATATGTAGAGCAGGTCTATGACCGTACACCATAGTTTAGAGACCCAACAGGATCCACCAAGCGCACTGTGGCCAGGAAAAACTCCCCGATTACTGGGAAGAAACCTGGAGCAGAACCGGGCGCAGGGCGGGCGGCCATCTGCCGAGACCGGCTGGGGGGACAGATAGATAGAGTGAGAGAGAGAGAGAGAGAGATAGAGAGAGAGAGATATAGAAGCAGCCACAATAGCAGTCTAGCAGCTGTAATAACTAATACAAGTAGGGCTGATAACACAAAACCAATAGTGGTGGATGGAAAGAGTGATAATACAACTATCGGAAAGCCAGCACTGTCCAGCATCTCTCCTCAGTACGTCCATGTGTATTGGTGTGGGACGTCCCTGTGATCGATGCCCGTGCATTGGTTCCTGCAGCATCAGCATGCTTGCTGGGAGCTCTTGATGTCTTTGGCAGTGATTGAGAAGTGTTATTCTCCAGGCTGCCACATTGTCATTAGGTGTTGGAAATCCCTCGTTAGCATTGGTAGTCCCTCGTACAGACGTAGTTAATTAGGGATGGTAGCAGTTGGTGTCAAGCAGGCACCGACGCGGCAGCAGATGCAGCCACAATACCGGAGACCACCAAGATCCAGGTGAAACCCTGCTCCAAGTGTACCCATGCTCCAGGTATAACCTCGCTCCCTGGTGTGATCCCGCTCCAGGTATGACCTCACTCCAGGTGTGACCCCGCTCCACGGTTAGCTGCGAGACAAGGAGGCACAAGGACTCCCGGGAAGGAATGAAGTTAGTAACAACATGGACATGGGACATGAGTATATACATATATGAACATATCTTTAAAGGTCCCATATGATGTTAATTTTCAGGATCATTCTTGTATTTTGTGTTTCTACTAGAACATGTTTAAATGCTGTAATGTTCAAAAAACACTTTATTTTCCTCACACCGTCTGCCTGAATATACCTGTATTCACCCTCTATCTGAAATGCTCCGTTTTAGTGCATTTCAATGGAATTGCAACGGAATTGCGTTGCTAGGCAACAGTTTGGGTCCATGTTTACTTCCTGTCAGCTGATGCTATTTACATACACTGCAACAGGAAATAAACTCAGACACATTTAGAATGTTTACGTTTAAAACAAACCGTGTAAATATTGCATATTTGTGACATCACAAATGGACAGAAATCCTAACGACTTGTTTCAAACGCGCAATTTCTGAATAGGGCCTGTGTGTATTTCTCCGTATATTGAGCTTTTTGATAGTTTAACAGTATTTATAAAGCACTTAAACCTGCTTTATGATGTAAAAGACCTGAAAATCTCACTTTTTACAATATGGGACCTTTAATATAAGGTTAGCTGCTGTTTGCAGATAATGAATCTATTGGCCCTCTGGATCCCTCTGGATCTTCCAATCAGACCTTCCATCTAAAGTCTGCGGTGGTGCTGAAGCTTTGAGACAATGAACTTCATATTAAAGAGGACCTATCCTGCTCATTCTCAGGTATGATGTATTTAGGGTTTCTACTAGAACATGTTTTCATGCTTTAAATGTTCAAAAAACACTTTCGCTCCTGAAAAGCCCAGTCTGCTCCGATTGGTCAGCTGGCCCACTCTGTTGTGATTGGTCAACCAAACCAAACTCTTCAGACTCCACTCCAGCTCCGCTCTAACTGGCTTTGTTTGAGCGCATGCCAAACTAGCCGCTATAGGCAGGTATTACACAAATGTGTTACTTGGTGACATCACCACGTTACAGAATAAAAGGCGGGACTTGAAGCGAGGCGTTTCAGACAGTTGAGGATCAGTGTTTCTGTGGGGGAGAGTTACTCCCTTTGGTCTGGACTTTGTAACATTGCAGACATTTAACATGCACAAAAAAACTTTATAACACACTTAGGAAAGGGAAAAAGATCAAAAGCATAATAGGTCCTCTTTAATTAAGTCTCTGGGTGACACAATATTACAGGTATGTCATTTCCGAATACTTTCCTGAGAAGTTTCCTGAAAATATTGGTGTATTTGATGCAAAATAGGAAGTTACATGACCAAACTGCTTCATTTAAACCCAAGTAAATACATTTAAGATAAATAAATAATTATGTTGAATTTTCTACTCAGTTATTATCAGAAACGTTAATGTCCCTATATGCTGAACAGTATTCTTGCTATTAGACAATTTTTCCTTCTTTGCATGTTTATCTGACTTGTGCACTGACTTAAAGACTATTTGTTAGTGTACCAATTGATCACCTTCTAATTAGTTTAGTTGGTACCAATTTTGCGTATAATTAGTACCAAATGATTTCATTATTTCAGGAAACTTCTTAGGATATTATGTCATTATTCAGTACATTTAAGTGTCACCATTGATCTTTGTGTAATTCAACAATTCAATCTGTTAATTATGCGGACCATGTATCAAAAGAGGACTGAAAATATTAATTTATAATTCCATTTTATTTTCAGTATTACGCAACATTAGAAGTATAAATATCTGTTTTAATATACAACATCTATGACATCCATAGAGCTTTCCTTGGGCAAAATACAAAACTCAAAACACTTTTTATTGCACATATTCTAAAAGACAAACCATCGTAAGCAAGTTCATCTAATACTAGTTTAGCACGGAGGAGGAAAAGAAAAAGACAAGCAGAGAAAGAAGAACCTGACGTGTGAAAAGACGTTGATTTACAGCACAAACAGATGTTCTTATTAAACATCGTGTGGGGGGGGGGGAGCAAAGTCTCACACTACTAGAAACAACATTATCTCCGACACACAACATAGATTTGGCAAATCAACAATATACAAAATATACATCCATGATGCTTTGTAAACAAACATTGAATGTGCTTTAGTCGTCACAGGGAAAATAAAGTATGGGGGGGGGGGTCACGTTCAATTTGTTCAAATAAAAGTCAGTGATTGATTTAGTCAGGATGAGAGGGGGGATTCATGAACCATTTCAGTTCTAATGTCACTCCTCTTCTCACCTTCTGAACTGAATATTAGCAAACATTAAGGTGCATTTGTTCTCTCACATTATATTATAGCGATACATTAACAATATCTAATGCAAAGTAAACATCAGATTCTTTTTTTAACATTAAAATCTCACGTGTTTCATTCTCGGATGCCTTTATTATAGATATTCTGTGTCGTGTTTGACACGTCGACATCAGAGTATATGTCAAGACAAACAGTGTCTCTCTGGTTTTATTTAAAGGCATCTACAGTTATAGAAACATGTTTTTGTGAGTAAATTGCAGAAAGTGAATGCAGATATATGACAGCCTATACGTATAGTACCACATATTTAACATCAAATGCATGTTATGGACAGAAACTATGCAAATAATCGGGATTCCTCGTCTGAAATCGTTCCCCAGGTGAAGCTTTAAGCCGGCTGCTGCTCTTTATGAAGAGTCCTTTGAAACATCGAAACACTCACAACATGACTTGAACAACACCGAGACCCAAATCGTAACCCTGACATTGCAGTTTTTCTGTGTACTTGTAACCTCACGTGATTGGTGTTAATATCACTGTGCACAGACGTGGACATAACAGGAGATGATGCCCTGAACGCCTTCAGACACCTACTGCAGGAACTATTGACAAACAGAACATCTGGTTCATCTCAATCGAACACAACATTTCATATTTTTACACCCTTTTGACCGTCGTCAGCCAGCAAACACATCATAAAGACATTCTTGGGAAATGCTGACAGCCCTCACAGTTTTTGTTATGTAATGCTACATTTTTTTTTAGAAACAGCCCCCCTCGCTCCTTCTCCTCCTCTCTCGTCAAGTTCATTTAGGAACATGTGAAAACATGTTAAAAGTCACAAAGAAGAGGACACGTCATGGTAGCTTACTTCAGACCACAGAGTTATCGAGCAGATGCTCTTAATATCGAGCATTACAAACGAATGAAATCTATACATATAATACAAACATGTAAGCCCATGAATCCCAGTTTTACAGTGTTATCATATTTACACCATATTGCATAAAAATCAAAAAATATATGTACACATGTCAGAGGAATGTGAATAAACACCACGCCTTGCTAAGAACGGCAAGTTTTTTTATTTCCCATAATTCTAAGGCCCCTTCGCTAATTGATAGAACCGTGAGATGATTCTGTTTTATTTGATAGATATAGTTTTAGGTGAAAAGCACAGGACGATCCCTCTGTGTACCACTAAAAAGAATCAGATTCTACCAGACAGAAACAATCACGACTGTGTGGTCTACTGCATTAAAAGACATCAGGTCCTCCGAGTCTAGAAGTAAGAGTGCAATTCAAAATCCTTTATGGCACTGACTCTACAGTACATCACAAGCTTTAATTATAAGGCTCCTCCTGCTGCCCCTCACACACTGATTGTTGCACCAAGCAGAAAACGTCCACACATTCAACTTAAAACACCAGAAATGATCAGCTCATGATAGCCTACATTCACACCTAGATGTCATCTACACACACACACACCTCTCTATCAGCATGTAACAGCTTCCCGGTCCTCAAACGAAACAACAGAAAGAAGGCATGATGATGTTTGCACAAACAATGTTCTAATATTACATCTGGATTCTCTGGATTTCTTCACTTTTTGTGACTAGAGCTACGTGGCGACTCCTTCTGCTGCTTCCTGCCAGCGTCTCTGTCGGCGGCGGCGGCGGCTCTGGACGCGTCTCTTTTTGTGTTTTTCTGTGCAGACGTGACCTCTTGGACGATCTCCTTCTTCTTCCTCTCGGCCTGCTCCTTCTTGCTGGAGGACACCTGTTTGTCGGGGGTGGTGCTTCTTGGATCCGGGCCCTTGTGAGCGTCTGGTTTGGGTGTTTCAGACTTGGGTGCTACCTTGACTGCACTCTCCTGGGGTGCAGAGCAGCTGGAGATCCTGCCTGGGACGGCTCCGCCGCCCGCCGTTTCTTTTTTCACGGCGGGTTTAGGCGCCACCGGCGGTGGATCCGGCTGGGAGGGAAGGTCTGACGGCAGCTGTTGAGGCGAAGCTTCTTTTGGTTTGGAGCCGTGTTGGTTTCTAACGAGAGGGGCTTGGTGTTTGGGTGAGGGGTCTTTATGTTTGGCATCAGGACTTTGTTTAAGAACTGCTGTTGGAGCTACACAAGTCTTTAGAGTTGAAGGGGCCGTTTTCAGAGGGAGACATTTTGGCTTCTTTTCTTCTTCTTTTCCTGTGTGAGCTGAGGTTGCTACAGAGCTTTTGGGCTGGGTTTCTCTTTGCTTCATGTCAGTAAGCGTGGGAGAACGTGTCGGCTGCACCGATTCCTCCTGCTTGCACGGCAACGAGGCTTCTTTCCGTTTAGTGTCGTGGGTTACTTGAATGTATAGCACAGGTTCTTTAGACAGATCTCTCTGCTTTGAATTTAGACTGCCCTTGAGTACCGGGACGGGAGGAGCCTTCACTTCAAGTGTTTTTGTCTCCGTCTTCACAGCGGCGTGTGGTACCGGCTGTGGGTCGGGCCTCCACTTACTTTTGGGAATCAAAACATTTTCATTTCCGTTTGCCGAGGATGAACATTTCTGTTTTGCAGCGTTTTCTTTCACACTGATGACGGTTTCTTGTTTTTTAGGGGAGCAGAGCTCTGAATCTGAAGGTTTGTGTTGTGCTTTTGATAGCTGCTCATTGTATTTATTCTTTGTCTTTGGTGAAATGGTGCTGCTACTCTCTACTGCACCAACAGTCTTATCCTTTTTATTCACGCTCAGTGTAACATTATTTAACAAGGCGACCGCTGTAGAAACTTCTCTCTTCTTCTGCTCCACACACGTGTTGGCTTCCTTCTCAGAGCCCGAGCTGCCTGCATCGACGGCCACTTTCACAGCTGATCTGTGATCTTGTACGCCGTCCTGACTCAAAGATCTGTCAGGGCAGTTCTGACTTTCGGATTTTACACTGCAGGTTTTATCTTTGTGCACAGAACCAGATGTTGTGACAGAAACCTGCGGTTCTGTATTTGAAGAGCAGATGTTCGGCGGTTTTGAAAGCACGTTCTCTGGAGCGCGTACAGACGCAGAGTTGTTCTGTACGGTCACCTCAGTAACGGAGGTCATGTTTGAGCTCTGACGCCGACCTGTATCCAAACCACAGTTTACGCTTCGCTTCAGCGACACAGCTAATGGTTCCCTGGCAGCTGCAGCCGGAGTCTCCACAGGTTTTATGTTTGCCTCCAGCTTCGCTGAAGTCAAAGAGACTACTGTCTTGTCGGTATTTTGAGATGTAGTGCTTGGTGTGACTTCCTCCTGCTCCGCTTCATCCTCCTGATCCTCATTGCTGACTTCCCGTATGGACGGTGTTTTTCCACAGGAGGAGAAGTGGGAGCTGTGTCGAGGGCCTCTGTGTTCATGAGCCAGCGCTGAGCTGGACTTCATCCCCGCCCTGCTCTCTTGTTTAACAGTAAAACTTGAGGCCTCCACTTTGCTGCTGGTTTGAGCCTTTAATGATTCACTATGTCTCTCCTGCGTTTTCTCACCACTCGTACTGACTTTCACCTCTGTGGCTGCATTATTTGGCTGATCTTTGGAGGCGACTATGCTGTTTAGAGAAGCAACAGCTTCAGGGCTTGAGGAACAAGTCAGGGGGCTCTTCAGCTTGTCTGTAGTTTTCAGTTGAGGGATGGTTATTTGTCTCTCAGTAGGGGTCTGGAGCCATATAGGAGGACTCAAAGAAACACTGTCGCTTGTGTTCTCCGCCATCTTAGATAAACAGGTTTCTGTTTTGGAGACTCTGGGCCCCGAGAGCAGACCGATATCCAGAGTGCCCTCCAGGGGTTTGAGAGAGGACACGTGGCGTCCTTCCAGTTTATATTCAGATGACGTCTTTCGGAGCGGAGACTCTGCGGAGGAGATGAGCTGGAGTTTTTCCACGGCGCTCTCTCCTCTGCCGGTGTAAAGCTTCGGGGACAGACCTTCAGGGCTGGAGTGAACGCTTCCCAACCCCGCCTTCATGTGGTCGTGGGACATGGCCGTGTCCAGCTGGAGGCTTTTAGACCTGGTGGAGCCAAAGTGCAGGTTCTCGTGGATGCCGGAGGACAGCCGACACATGCAGTCTTCTCGCTCTTCAAACGACAGCCTCTTCCTGGTGAACTCGATGTTGGGAGCTTTGAAGTCCAGCCTGTCTGGCTTCATGTTGTCTTTCCCCTGTCTGGAGCAGAGAGTCGATCGGAGTCCTCCGTCACTTTCACAGCAGCCGCCAGATGTTTCGGCGATGCCCTCAGAGACGCGTGTGGTGAGTTTCTTGTACAGCACGTCTTTGAGGGTTGTGCTAGCGGCTTTGGCCTCCAGAGGGCCAGAGTCTGGGCTGCTCTGGGTTTTGTTTTGGCCTCGGAGCAGAAAACCTTCATCTCTGTCGTCGCCACACAAGGGAGATGATGAGTCACATTCACGCAGGGCGTCTTGCTTCTGTAGAGACTCTCTTCTCTCGGACCAGTCCTGTCTCTTTGCAACCATCTTGGACTTCAGCTTCTCCTTGTCGAGTTCCTCAACGGACTCCTGCCGGCCCATCTTGCGACCGACGGGCCTCTTTAAGCAGCCCTGCTCAACCGGCCGTATGCGGTTGATCGCCAACGGCTCGCAGGCCGTCTCATCCACACTCTGCAAGACGGTGTAATCCCGCTCCCCGGGCCTCAGCTCATCATCCTGCACCTCCTCTTGGGTCACCTCCAGGCTGTGTTTTCTGGGACACAGGTGCTTCTTATCTCCTGTGTAAGAGGGAGACAGCTTCTCCTCAGATTGGACACGTTTCAGCAGGGGAGAGCGAGGCGGCTCAGCACTTTTGGGGCGCACAATGTGGCGTACGATTGTGGGCGGGGAATGTATCTTGGCTGGGAAGGCTTGGGTTGTCTTGGAAATGGCGACAGGATGCCCACTGAGAAGGGGGGAGGGTGAGCGCTGAGGAGACGTCGGCTGGGGCGTGGGTGAAGGCGTGCGAGCCAAAGGAGAAAGGGGAATGCTGCCGGCAGACTTGCGGCGCCCCTGGCGAAGCCTCTGACCTGGCAGTTTGGGACCGAGGCCGTGGAGGGTGCTGGGGCGGATGTGGCCTGAGCCTGCGGGGGAGTTTGGAGCGCTGGAGCTGGGGGAGCTACTCTGGGACGAGTTACCACCTGGAAGTTAAAAAGGACAAAAAATGGATATCAGTAATTTAACATATAATGTTTGAAATGAAAATGAACAAGTACAATTCCTCAGTTAAAATCTCCACCTGACTGGGGGAAGTCTGGTGTGGGGCGGAAGGTGGCGGTAGGGGAACGAGGGGACAGACTGTGGGTGGGGGAGCCGGGGAGACTCTCACCAGATGACAGAGAGTGGTTGAGAGAGGAGAAACTCCGGCTGGTGTGCAGGAGAGGAGACGGCTGCATCGCAAAACGCCTGAAGAGGGAGCGACGCCTGGAAACAAGAACAGAGACAAAGAGAACAATCATCAGTCCAGACTAGTTCTAAAACAATACAAGCACACAGCTACAGATGATAACAACTACTGATAGTACACTAGATAGTACTACAGATGATAACCACTGCTGATAGTACACTAGATAGTACTACAGATGATAACCACTGCTGATAGTACACTAGATAGTACTACAGATGATAACCACTGCTGATAGTACACTAGATAGTACTACAGATGATAACCACTGCTGATAGTACACTAGATAGTACTACAGATGATAACCACTGCTGATAGTACACTAGATAGTACTACGGTCTAATATAAAATGACCAGTGTTGGGCAAATTACTCAGGAAGTGTAATAAGTTACTTTTGACTTATTACTCCTTTAAAAAATAATATCATTACTTTGCTTATTACTTGGTATCAAAAGTAATTAGTTACGTTACTCCTTATATTATTTCTGCAACTGCCCTCCAACTACGAGACCAGTAATGTGACTAGCTGAGGGAGTATTTAATAATCTATATTAACCTTCACACAGCCATTGTGAATGTTGCGCTGCTGCACATACATGAACCAAAATAGACACCCACACAGTCTGTACGCCTAAAAGACATACCACCTTGGGCTTGGCATTTATTATTCAAATCTCAACTGAGGATGCAAAATTGCAAAATTCAATGCAAAAACTGAGGGCACAAAGCATGCTTTGCACCCTCGTAGAACCGGTCCTGTCTCTTCCTCTCCCCTCTGGTCACCCATGCGCCCGAGGCAATGTTCGCCTGAAAGTTCACCAGAGTTCAACTGGATGCATAGATTCATAGTGACCTATGTTCATGTCATCGTAACATAAGCCTACCTCAACACAATGTGTTCTGGTAACGCAGTGTTACTTGGATTAGTAACTGTAATATAATTACTGTCATGTAATGGGTCTGTACCACAGCTAGCTGGTTCCTTTTTCTTCAACATATTATTTACTTTGTTGCTTTTAGCAGTTCACAGATAATATACAAATATACTTGCAGGAATAAAACAAAAAAAGAGTTAGATAAACATGCATACAAACATACACTCTCTAGGTGCCACTTTGTCTTTTCATTTCTATAATAATTACCTTATTTGCTTTTCACACATCACCTTGGACATTTCCAGTCTCCTTTACTTCTTGTTTTAGATGCAAAATAACTCCCTGATGCTGTAAGCTAACTACTCCCTACTCTGTGTTCTCTATCTGCCCCCTAGAGGCCAACAGGAAGCATACAGTAGGAACATCTACAGGAAACAGATCATTCACTCACCAAACACACATTTAAGATTAAATCCAAACCATGTGCTTACATTTAGAAAAAAACACATATTGTGGAAGAGAACGTCTGTATGTACAGTGAATAAAATGTGAGTTTCAGTGGAGGATGCGTACCTTTCTGGTGTCCTTTCCTTCTTGGGTTTTTTGGCACATCTCACCATCTTGCTCCTGTAGCTGTTCCTTCTGGCGGGACCCGTTTTTATCGAAGTATTTTCAAAGGGGGTCGTCGAGATCGCCACTTTGCTACCGCTCTGAAAAAGAAAGATGACATTTTTGTATCCAAAATAATGTTTACTCCTGCATTATATGCATCATAAAAACCAAAACTACACTACAAACTTAGACTTAATTCATAAACAGTCCAGGTCAGATCAGTGTTATACTAGCCTCATATTCTCTGACTTTAATATTAATACTATTACTGTAGAAGATGTTTACTCAAGGAGACATTCACTGAATTACAGTAGTATAGGAAGTATAGTATGAGTATGTATGCAGTCTTTTTTCACAAACTCTACATTGTAAACAGTTACTGATCTGTCAGTCAGGCTTTGAATTCGATAAGCTGTTATATATATATAATATATAATAATATAACTATTATATATATATTAATAGTTATATTTTTGCCAGTTTGATCAACATTGGTCCTAAAGTTAATTTAAGTTAAGCAATTCAATTAATCTATACTAAATTACAAAACTGCAGTTTCATTTCAACATAATAAAGAACATTGTTGTAGTACAGGGGTCAGCAACCTGCGGCTCTTTAGCCCCTCTCCAGTGGCTCCCTGTGGATTTTTAAAAATGGAAATGAATAACTGTTTTTCTTTACATTTTCATTTTTATTTATCATTGTTGTAAGTCTACGGTACGACGGAGTATTAGGGCCACATTGAGGAAAAAATAAATAAATCTAAGATTATGAGAATAAAGTCATAATATTATAAAGTAGTCATTTTACCTGTTATTTTCTTTTTTCTCATTAAGTTATGACTTTATCCTCGTAATATTACGACTTTATTCTGGAAATCTCTGAATCTTTTCCCTCAATGTGGCCCTAATACTCCGTAGTACATTCGCTCTTTGGCCCTCACTGCATTAGACTTATATACTATATACTTAGACTATAAACTGTGTTGCCTTCATCACAATGCTCAAATGTTTTGCGGCTCTAGACAGATTTTTTTTATTTATTTTTTGCCTAAAATGGCTCTTTTGATAGTAAAGGTTGCTGACCCCTGTTGTAGTATATCTGAAAACAAAATCATTATAAAATGCATTAAAGAGAAACATACATTGTCATTTACCTTGAGCAGGAGTTCCACCACTTCAGTGTGCACGAGACCGTGAACGGCTTCTCCGTTCACGTGAGTAATGAGGTCTCCGGCTTTGAGTCCTGCTTTATGTGCCGGCCCACCGTCCTCTACATTCTGATTAACGGACACAGAAGAGACATTTATTAATATTATTATTATTATTATCATCAGTTTAAGCCACCCCACAACTTAGATTTGATCACTATTTGTCCACTACAGGCGGATGTAATCCTTACCCAGACCATATGGTAGACGGTGTAGATGTCCCCATCACAAGAGTACACCCGGATGGCCCTCAGAGTGAAGCCGAACTTCTTCCCCGAGCTGTGGATGACGACGGGGTGACGCGGGTTGGCGGTACAGAGCGAGGAGTCTCGGCTGGGAGAGGAGTCTCTGGAGGAAGGGTCTGAGGAGAGGGAGTAGGGCGAGAGGGGGCTGGCCAGCGGAGACACCCCGAAGATATCTGGAGAAATAAGAACAGCTTCTTTTATTTAATCAATCAGACGTTGTGCCTGGAGTCAGCAGAGAGGTGTCTATAAAGCATCATGAGCCCGGTTCATTCTGCTCCTGCTGAGGCTGAAACTAATGTGATTTACTCTCTCCCAGCAGTGAGGACCTCTTGCTCCTGCCCTGCCTGCTTGCTTTCCTTATTAGCGGCTCGTACTCGGCTACTTGCCCAAAGCCGCTCTGTAAAATGGAACTCACAGCAGGTGTCACGCTGGGCCAATTTCACACAGATACTATATAGTGAGCTTTCATCTTGTTTGGACAAAGTCTGCAGCTCTTATTGTGATTCTTGGCACGTTGTTGCTCTGATTTACTTCAACTAACTGGTTGAGATCATATTTTTGAGTCTGCAACATCTGTCTGCATGTGTGTTGTTGGTCTTACCTCCAGGGATCATGAGGGACAGGGCACCAGTTGAGACAGACTTTGGGACTTTCACCACAGCTCCGGTCTTCTCTGCAGCACTCTCAGGTCGCAGAGAGTTGGTCTGAGCGCCCTGGTCTGCCGAGGTATGACTGGTACTGTCAGGGCTCTCCAGGCCTTCACCTCTGGGTGTCAACTGGTCCAGATGTTCAGAGAAACTTCCTAATTATCACAAAAGATGAGCATGGAGTGAGGAACACACCTATACTGAGCAAACAGTGGTTGCTGCTAGGGAAGCATCCTGATCAACTTTTTAAATGTATTAATTATAGATAGAATTCTTCCATTCATGAAACAACTGTTTGACATTTTGGGAAATATGCTTTCTTGTCAAGAGTTAGATGAGACGATTGGTACCACTCTCATGTTTATCGGTTATATATAAAGCTGAAGCCGGTTAGCTTAGCTTAGCACAAAGACTTGAAGCAGGGGGAAACAGCTAGCATGGCTCTGTCTGAATCTGTGCCCTACATTAACGGGTCATATCATTGATAGCACTTTCATGGAAAAATATAAATAGACCAATTATTGGTAAAATGTCTAAAAGAACCGTCTGCATGTATAAAATCAAGAACTATTTAAAAAAAAGTATGGGGTCCTTTTATAAATAATCTGGAACATACAGACTTGGAAAATAAACTAGCTCAGCAGAATTAATTTGGAAATGATTGATGGAATTGGACATTGATTATTACTAGCTGTATGAGAAACTATTTTTTATTTAAATGTATTAATTTAATATATTTTATTATTATTTATTTATTTTATTTCTGTTTTATATATATTTTTCTTATTGTATGTTTATTTGTGTACTGATATAGTTATGTATCGTTTCTGTTTCTTGAAAATCAAGAAATTGTTAAAAAAAAAAAAGATCATACAAGTGAAAAGATTTTCTGAATAACAATAACAACTGAAAACAGGAAATTCATAATTAGCAATAAATAGAAATACATTTGTTTTGTAATTGCATTAAAAACTGGGAAACACTGTAAAAAAACAAAAACAATAGATCATTCGTACGCTTGTGACTTTATCCAAAATGATGAATATTTTGGATGTTCTTTACTAGGATACATGTTCTTTATGGAATTAAGAGACAATTTTAAAAGGTCTTATTGATTACATTTTTATGTATTATTCAAAATAATACATCCACAGAGCCTTTAGAAAGGTTATAGAACTATGGCTTTTCCTGAAAAAAAAAAAGATTATGACTGTGAATGAATCATTTTAAAAATGAATGTTTTGTTTGTCTCTGTGGAAGATATCTGACGTTTGGTTCCCACTTCTACCAGAAGACTTGTGAGCCAACAGTATAACGACGTTGGCATCATGTGCTATCTCTGGGTTCCAAAGAGGAATCATTTATTCAAGGACTATAGCTTAATATTTAGGGTAAAGATATGAGAGTATCAATCCTCTCATCTAACTATCGGCAAAAAAACTAATTAGCATATTTCCCAAAATGTCTAACTATTTCTTTATCTACTCCTGGGTTATCAAACAAATATCATCTCTACTGGTCCTAACAGAATACGCTTGGATACTGTAGTTTTATTGTTTCAGAGACTTTTCCAACTTATTGATTTTTTTTTTTAAATGAAAAACTAGCACATATATTATATATAGTTATTATATTATCATATATAGTTGTACACTATGAAATTGTAGACTGTGTAATTTTGTACCGGACAGCGTGGCTCCACTGTGGGTGCTGCCTGGAGTTGTAGCGTCAGGCTCATTGGGCAGCAGCTCTCCTGTGGAGAAGGAGGTCTTGCTGGGGTCACCGAAGCCCGAGGTCTCGTCTCCTTCGCTCTCTGCTGAGATGGCGAACTTTGGTAACAAGTTGGGGCGAGGAGCATGATTCATACCGTCTGTGTCTGTGGAGTGGGACAGCGAGGGCCTGGTGGAGGGAGACGATAGATTGTCATGAGGTGAACACATTCTCACTTCCTGTAAATGTTATATCTTAAAGTGTTCTGGGTATAGTTTTACATGAGAATGAATGTTTTATAACTGTGAAGAATGTCTCATCTATGAGAGAAAGGTATACCCGTTCTTATATTTGCTGATGTATGATATCCAAAATCAAGCACTGAACTGCATATTTAATCTCTGCAACATACTGTATTGTGTTTTGTGTGCAGAGGTTTAATGAAGTTGCAAGCATACATTTCAGCAAAGTCTGGCGTCCAGCTGAGGGAGTCAACGGTCAGAGGGCTCTCGCTCTTCTTCCCCTCTGTCTCTCCCTTCTCCTCCAGGAGCCCGCGGGACAAATCCAGGCTGCTGTAAACCTGAGAAATCATTCACACTTCTCAGTACATGTCGGCTATAAAAGGCAAACATTAAAATCATCAGGTTCAGAATAAACTACAAAGATGGATTAATAATTGTTTAGTAATGGTAAATAAATCAAAGGATTTAGAGCAGAAACACTGCCGTCTGTGTTAATGCAGACTTCATCATGTCAGAGGAGAGCTTTAAGGTGCAGCTGAGGAGAAAAGATTCAGTGCAGCTCAACACTTCCTCCGAGACGCCCCGCTGCTTTCTGAGACACTGTAATGCTTTGTTTGGATGTGAGAGGGGAGCATACTGCAATGCAGCACAACAATGACTCCCAGCCTGTACGACTGGATTGTGTATTGTGCTCCACATTACCACCAAAAAAGCGGAAAATATATGCAAAGCTGGAATCTGCGTTTAATACTGGAGGGGTGAAGGGACGGCGGGTTGTGTTTTCTAGACACACATTTCCATATGAAATACCACTTACTCACGCTTTCTTTCCCACGAGAGAAACATGATGAGGGCAGCAGCTCATTTACATTACCAACATCTCTCTCTGGTGGTAATGATGGTCTAGTCCGAGCAGATTAAAGACTAACATCTCTGTCTGTGTTAGTCTGAGCAGTTTAAAGACTACCATCTCTGTATGTGTTAGTCTGAGAAGACTAAAGACTACCATCTCTGTATGTGTTAGTCTGAGAAGACTAAAGACTAACATCTCTGTATGTGTTAGTCTGAGAAGACTAAAGACTAACATCTCTGTATGTGTTAGTCTGAGAAGACTAAAGACTACCATCTCTGTATGTGTTAGTCTGAGAAGACTAAAGACTAACATCTCTGTATGTGTTAGTCTGAGAAGACTAAAGACTACCATCTCTGTATGTGTTAGTCTGAGAAGACTAAAGACTAACATCTCTGTATGTGTTAGTCTGAGAAGACTAAAGACTACCATCTCTGTATGTGTTAGTCTGAGAAGACTAAAGACTAACATCTCTGTATGTGTTAGTCTGAGAAGACTAAAGACTAACATCTCTGTATGTGTTAGTCTGAGCAGATTAAAGACTAATGTCTCTGTCTGTTAGTCTGAGCAGATTAAAGACTACCATCTCTGTATGTGTTAGTCTGAGAAGACTAAAGACTAACATCTCTGTATGTGTTAGTCTGAGAAGACTAAAGACTAACATCTCTGTATGTGTTAGTCTGAGCAGATTAAAGACTAATGTCTCTGTCTGTTAGTCTGAGCAGATTAAAGACTACCATCTCTGTATGTGTTAGTCTGAGAAGACTAAAGACTAACATCTCTGTATGTGTTAGTCTGAGCAGATTAAAGACTACCATCTCTGTCTGTGTTAGTCTGAGAAGACTAAAGACTAACATCTCTGTATGTGTTAGTCTGAGCAGATTAAAGACTACCATCTCTGTCTTTGTTAGTCTGAGCAGATTAAAGACTACTATCTCTGTCTGTGTTAGTCTGAGCAAATTAAAGACTACCATCTCTGTCTTTGTTAGTCTGAGCAGATTAAAGACTACCATCTCTGTCTGTGTTAGTCTGAGCAGATTAAAGACTAACATCTCTGTCTGTGTTAGTCTGAGCAGATTTAAGACTACCATCTCTGTCTGTGTTAGTCTG
The DNA here is from genome assembly GCF_043250625.1 of Sebastes fasciatus. NCBI lineage: Eukaryota > Metazoa > Chordata > Actinopteri > Perciformes > Sebastidae > Sebastes > Sebastes fasciatus. The sequence continues at coordinate 26,588,396 of NC_133813.1, read as the reverse complement.
AGCAGATTAAAAGGACACACCTTAGAGAATCGGTGAGAACAGGAGGAGAACTGCCGCAGCTCCACATTGAAGTCTTCATCGTTTGTGTCCTCTTCCTCCGTCTCCAGGTGATGGTATCTCTCAGAGCGAGCTGGGGATGATGGGAGGGGAGGTTTCAGATGTTTTAATAGTTAATACAGGTCATTATAAGTGCCACAAGGTGATTCATTTATTTATTTAAGATTGTCTCGTTACACCTGTTTGGAGTAGTATAGCCAATACACTGTTTTCAATTGTATCAGCACCTTTAACTTTTTAATCAAAGAATCAGATATTTTCTAACCTAGTTATTAATATTTTGTATTGATGATTCATGTTTCATGTAGAAGTGCTCCATGTAACATGTGCCTTTTACTCCAGAACCAGGTGTGTCCAAAATAGCAAATAGAAAACATGCAAACATGCTGATTATGAGGCCAGATTGTGAATTATCAGGAGCGTATTTCTAAGCAGATCTATGGACACACTGTATAAAAAATAATAAATTGTAAGTTAACTCACTGTCGAAGTAGCTGGTGTCATCTTCAGACTCCAGCTGAGGAATAAACTCAGCTTTCTGCCTCAGCAGGCTGTTCCAGTCCAGGTTGTGGAAGAACTGATGCTGCTTCACTTCTGCAGCTCCACCTGCAGATGGAAAAATTATTTTAATTAAAAACTAGTTTGAATACAAGAAAACACTGTGACACAATGAACGGCGCAGTGAGACACGGGAGGTGAAGAAACGCTTATGCTATGTTTTCCTTTTCCCGAGTGGCTGCAGGCCAAACCAAGATCATGACCATAAATTATGCAGGACAATTTCCTGCCTGTGACCTTTGGTGGAACAGCCGGACACTTTGTGAACGGCAGCCTGGCGAGAGGAAATCTAGATGAACGAGGAGGTCCAGGCAGCCTGGCGAGGGGAGATCTAGGTGAACGATGAGGTCCAGACAGCCTGGCGAGGGGAGATCTAGGTGAACGAGGAGGTCCAGGCAGCCTGGCGAGGGGAGATCTAGGTGAACGATGAGGTCCAGACAGCCTGGCGAGGGGAGATCTAGGTGAACGATGAGGTCCAGACAGCCTGGCGAGGGGAGATCTAGGTGAACGATGAGGTCCAGACAGCCTGGCGAGGGGAGATCTAGGTGAACGAGGAGGTCCAGGCAGCCTGGCGAGGGGAGATCTAGGTGAACGAGGAGGTCCAGGCAGCCTGGCGAGAGGAGATCTAGATGAACGAGGAGGTCCAGGCAGCCTGGCGAGGGGATATCTAGATGAACGCGGAGGTCCAGGCAGCCTGGCGAGGGGAGATCTAGGTGAACGAGGAGGTCCAGGCAGCCTGGCGAGGGGAGAATTAGATGAACGAGGAGGTCCAGGCAGCCTGGCGAGGGGAGATCTAGATGAACGAGGAGGTCCAGGCAGCCTGGCGAGGGGAGACCTAGATGAACGAGGAGGTCCAGGCAGCCTGGCGAGGGGAGATCTAGATGAACGAGGAGGTCCAGGCAGCCTGGCGAGGGGAGATCTAGATGAACGAGGAGGTCCAGATGTCCCCACACTGAACTGACAATTTGCATGCCTCTGATTAAAAGCCTTTGTTCCAGGTCATGGCCACTATTATAGCCTGCAGATCTGCACACTCTTAGTGCCTGATCATGCATGGAACTAGATTCATCACCTCGCAGAGGAAATAATTGTAATTGATCAAAGGGAAGAGGTGAGGAGGAGGCCACAGGATAAACTGCTCTGCTGTTGGATGACCTCAATTTCGTCCCCAGTGAGTTGGAATTATGAGCGGTGCTGAGGTGGCACTAAGGGTCACATGAGAATTTATGGTGGCCTGCTGTACCTCTCTGGCGCTAACCGAGTTACTGGTTATGCCACGTTTTCTTTGCTCTGTGTTGTCTGTACCTGTGCCCATCCTTTCCATAGGATTCTGTCGGAGGAGCAAGGCAATGAGCTCCTGAGAGTCCGGAGGTGGGGCATCCTCTCCCTCAGGCCAGTTGATTTCATCTGGAAACACACAACGTTACACCGTCAACCAGTTTCAATGAAAAATACTCCGACATACGGGAAGCCCATCGAGCTCAATTGGTATTATATTAGTAAGTTTAGAAGTCGGAAAGCAGCAGGCTTTGCTCAGGAAATATATAGATTTGTTTCTGAGCAACGTCATCATAACACAAGGAGTAAAAATCTAACCGGAACGATTTCCTTTATTGCCTTAAACTGCATGAATTGCAAACTATGGTAAATCCTTCTTAGTTCAGAGTGCATAATTAGCTGTTAGCATTTAGGTAAGAGGTGGTAGATTTACACAGAAACTGATGAAGAACCACAGACTGTATCTAAGAAGTGAATGTAGTCACCGTGATGTCACTCATTGGTTTGTGGACTGCCGTTTTGAATCCTTGAGTTCGGAATTTTGGCCGTCGCCATCTTGGTTATTTGCAACCAGAAGTGACACGAGAGGGTGGAGCTAAGTACAACCGAACACTGAGTAAGACATTTTTAGGCGACCAGAATGATGAAATTAACTTTCAGGAGTCGCCCCCTGCTGGCTGTTAGAAACAAGCCCCCAGGAAGTGCGCCGGTCGTCGATCCGGACTTTCCAAGTGTGATGGAATTTCTGATACACAAGTTAACTTATAGGAAGGAAGAGGCCCTGGAGCTGTTGATGTCTTACATAGAAGGTTTATTGAAGCTTGATCGAGGAGCAATTGTCAGGTCTCCACCATTGAGGTGCTCTCTGCGTGAAGGCCTCACGTCACGGTGACGTCACAGTGACTACATTCAATTCTTTACAGTCTATGATCAGGACACTGTAGCAATGAGTTTTCTACCTCCGTGATGCAAGTGCATCTTCGATTGTTTGTAACCAGGAGACCTATATATAAGAACAATAAGATTATCATTAAAAAAATAAATGTATTCTACAGTTGCTGTGCTGAGGACTACTTCCACCTAATCGTGAGCCACTTCTGACATTTAATCTGCTTCACCAGCAAAGTCAGACCAAACAGGAGAGAGTTCTGAGGTGTAAGCATCATGTTGAATGAGACAATTTACATGTGCTCCAGCTCTTAGGGGAAAGCTTTGTGGATAAAGCAATGAAAAGGGGGAGCAAATCCTGTCTGTGCCATGCTGATTGTCTGCTCTGTGCACCATTTGTCCCCATTTTAATCAAATTTGGGAGGGGAGCTATGAATATGTATGTGCGGCCTGAGGCCACGGTGGCATGCATTCAGTGTGTTCAGGCCCCTTTAATTAACACTCCCTCTCAGAGGCTTGGTACTATTTGATTGAGAGCATAGCAAATCAGTCATGGCATGCTATTCATTTCTATTATCCAACAACTCCAAATAACACAATTCATCTGAGCTACACCGCTGACAAGATAAAAGCTCTTGTTTTTAAGATTAAGATTGTCTCAGTGCTGCTGTCACCATAGAGACGACAAGACCAGAACCAAGTAACATCATCAGAATGATTAAAACTTCACTTGTGGTCTGAAGTCAAGCTGAATCCACTTACTGCCATCTGTCTGCTCCAGGCCGCCGGGGAAATCTCAGTCTCCAGTAAATTGAGAAATATGCACACACACTAATTCCATGTGGTCACTATGTAAATGTTTAATTCATATCTCAATGAGATCTGGGAATTTCTCTTCATGTGCTCAACAGAATCTAAAAGCCAGATGCTGTGAAACCTGTGAATATGTGCCAAGTAAAAGTGTATATTTGATAAACTGACATAAATAAATAAGTATAGTTTATTTGCATCTTTAATTACAAACAGAGAGGTGATTGGATGGACACTATTTACACATTCATCTGACAAATTTACTTAAAACGTCATGTTAATGCTCTTATTTTGATCCACCTTAATTCACTGATTATTTTGTTATCATTTAGTATTACTCAACCCTCACCTATTTCATTTTTATTATTTAATTTTTAATTTTATTATTATTTTCTTTCTTCTGTCTGGAGTTGTTTAGGGATTGTGTTGCTGGGTTTTCTATGATGTGGTTTTGTTATTGTGGTTTGTTATATTTTATTTATCATGTAGTATTAGTCAGTCCTCACCTATTTTCTTATAATTTTTACATTTTTTAAATTTTTAAATTTTCTTATAATTATAATTGTGGTTAGTTATATTTTATTTATCATTTAGTATTACTCAATCCTCACCTATTTAATTTTGATTATTATTTTCTTTCTTCTGTCTGGAGTTGTTTAGGGATTGTGTTGCTGGGTTTTCTATGATGTGGTTTTGTTATTGTCCATTTGCTTTTATTTATCATTTAGTATTAGTTAATCCTCAACTATTTTATTATATTTTTATTATTTTATTATTTTTTTTAATTTGTATTATTATTTTGTTCTTCTGTCTGGTGTTGTTGTTTAGGGATTGCGTTGTTGGGTTTTCTAAGATGTGGTTTTGTGTTTTTGAAAATTTAAAAAATAATTGAAATTTAAATAAACTTTAAGTCATAAAAAAACCCTACATGTAATCGTTGAGGACAATACAAAGCTTGATTTACCATATTTTTTTATAATAAAGGGTGTAAGGGAAGTGAATTTTGTTCAGCTGATAGCGTTGGACTGAGGATCACATAGACATATCAGTGAGGTTTGAGCGGCTGTCTTTATTAATAATAAAATATTGTCATTTTAATTGATGACCACTCGTCTTTGTGCACATCCAGTATGTTGAAAAAAGCTGAAGCTTTTACTTTAAAACAAGTTTAGTTTTTCTTTTTGTGTGAGCCGTTATTGATGAGGGTGGTGCGTTGTACATGAATGCCTCTGCTCACTGTCTTCACATGCTGGATAGGTAAAGGTGTATCACAGGGTTGTTGGATTCATTACAAACTGTGGATCTCTTACTCACCATTGGCCTGCGTTATGTACACACCGCCTCAGTCACTGGTATGTTTTCATTTACAAAGCTACTCTTGGTAAAATCCCCACCTACTTATCTTCTCTTTTATATTTGAATTATGGAAATTACAATCACCGTTTGCTTTTGTTGTTCCCAAAGAAAGAAATCTTTTAGATTTCCAGAACCATCCGTCTACAGACTGACCTTAAACTTCTAGACCAACCAGTAACTCTGAACAAGTTTAAAACTATGGTGAAATCTACTGAGTCCAGGCTGTCTGTGTGCAAATGTTTTATCTCATCTTTTTAATGCTACTCAAATCTACAGTATGTGCTTTTATGTTCATTGTTGAAACTCTTGACCAGGTCTCCCTTTCTATCTCCCTTGCTATCAATGGGACAAACCTGATTAAATATTATTATTATATTAATCATCTGAGAGGAAAGGGAGGTAATACTGACCACTGATGACCTGTCCGAACAGCTCCTCTGGTGTGTCTCCAAAAAAGGGCACACAGCCCACGAGGAACTCGTAGAGGATGATGCCCATCGCCCACCAGTCCACCGGCTTCCCGTAGCCTTGTCTCAGGATCACCTCTGGTGCAATATACTCTGGGGTTCCACACACCTGATAATTAAAACACAATAAATATACTAAACATGATGTGGTTTGTGGAAAATGTATTGTTAAAACCAGCTGTTAAATAAGATGTACCTGCTTATCGGAGAACTCCCTGGCATCTTTCTCTATATGTCCCTCGTACAGGTTAGTGGTCATGTTCATCAGCCCAACTTTGGACAAGCCAAAATCTGTCAGCTTAATGTGACCCATCGACGTCACCAGCAAACTGTGAGGAAGACAGATGTGTGGGAGGCGGGCAAAAGGAAGAGGACAAAAACATTAGAATAAACTGTGATAATGAAGTGTAACACTCAGCAAAGTACACAGGTTACTCTTATTACTAGCAGTAGTATTCGATCATTTACTTCAGTAACGGTAGTAATACCACAATGTCAAAAGTACTCCATTACAAATAAAACTCAACATTTCACACCAGTAAAAGTAAATATTTAGAAAATGACACTTAAAGGTAGGGTCGACGATGTTGGAAAGCTAGCATCATTTGAAAGTAGCATCACCTCCCCTCGGGGCTCCTTCCAAGGTAATAATCGGTTAACGAGGGTCGGTTATCGGTTAAAATGTTTTTTCAAAATGAGCATCCCTATCTCAGTACCAACTATCTCAGTACCAACCATCTCAGTACCATCTATTTCATACTAGCTTGTCATGAAGGAGGCTAAATAACGCTACGAGGTTACACTAGATTTTGGTGAGGAAAAACTGTCATGACCATTTTCAAAGGGGTCCCTTGACCTCTGACCTCCAGATATGTGAATGTAAATGGGTTCTATGGGTACCCACGAGCCTCCCCTTTACAGACATGCCCACTTTATGATAATCACATGCAGATACTGTATTTATGTTATATTATTATTATTGACGCATTACTTGTCTGGTTTGAGGTCTCTGTGGACGATGCCATAGTTGTGGAGATACTCCAGAGCCAGCACCGTCTCTGCAAAGTACATCCTGGCCATATCCACAGGCAGGGGACCCATGTTCTTCAGAAGGGTGGCACAGTCTCCACCTGTAAAGATCAATGGAGCGATGTGATGGAGAGAACAAACGGGAGACACTGTTCAAAGTGCTTTCAGCTGCAGCACTCTGCGTTAATAAAAACCTCGCTGCTGACCTTCAACATACTCCATGACCATGCACAGGTGCCGCCGTGTCTCAAAGGAGCAGTACATGGACACCACAAAAGGGTTCTCGGCAAAGGTGAGGATGTCTCTCTCCACAAAGGCCTGTTGTATCTGATTCCTCAGAATCAGGTTCTGCTTGTTGATCTTTTTCATGGCGAACCGCTGCTTCGTTTCCTTGTGCCGAACCAGATAAACGGCTCTGTGGAACAAACAGAAGATCGGTCAGCTGGGAGAAAGAACTGATCTTCAAACCAATCAAATCTGTTTCATTGTCTATTGTTATTTCTAGTCTTTTCAGAAAGGCCGGAGCTTTTCTGCCTGAGAAAAATGCTATATGGATACTTTGACTTGGTTTTACCGCCATCACCATCATCGGAAGCTTTTTTCGACGAGGCTTTCGCTGTTAAAGAGGCTGTTTTTCTGAATCCATTGTCCTTTTTGTTGTTTTCTAGCGCTTTAGGTGCGCTCCTCCATCAAAAGGTTGCGCCTCAATTATTTGAACGTGCATCCAAGTAGAAAGCTCTCCTACCTTCGCGAGGGCGTGTTGGAAAACCACTAGCAAAAGTTCTTTATAGACAGAGAGAGAGGGACTCGGACGATCTTTTTTATTGCAGAACAAGAAGCTTTTGGATTTGCTGCCGTTTGTTATCAATAACGAGACTTAATTAAAGTTTGAATGTCAAATTTCTAACCATTGGATTAGTTTAGCACTCATAAATATAACTTCTATTCATATTGCTCCCTGGGAAACTTATTAGATAATGACATTCCAATACATTCAAATCAAATCTAATATTGGGCATTCAATAACATGCTTTCAAAATTATATAACACAGAACAATAATCAACATTAATATTTAGCCTACATTTTAATTGGCGGGGGGCAGTAAAGGACCTGGATAATGGATAGGGGGACACAGAGGGGGCTGTAACAAACCATCCGTCATCAGAGATCAGATCATCAGATATAGAATAAGATGTCCTCACCCATAGGCACCATTGCTGATGAGTTTTGTCATCTCAAAGTCCAATTCACAGGGTTTACGCCGGCACCGCAGGGCTGTGCTGAGGCTCTGCGACTGAGGGGCAAGAAGACACACAAATACTAGAACAAATCAAAAAGATAAGATCTCTCCTTCGCTGATACACCCGCGGTAAAGATGGACGGAGTAGATCAATACAAAAAAATCTATTTCTGAGTGCTTACCGAGTCGTCTGTTTCTGGTGTTTCTGCTATCCCGCTGTCACAGCTGGTCAGCTGAGCGATTTCTACAGAAAGAATAAAGAAAAGAGAAGCAGTTTAAATATAAACCAGAATTATCGCCTCGCGGTTGTTTACCTCCAACCAGTCAAGTGTCAGTTTACATCCATGTCCGTCCAACATGTCATCACTTCAGCATTTTATCCTGTTATGTGAAATTTCATAAATAGCATATGAATTCTTGAGTTATGGTCAAAAACGTGTTTAGTGAGGTCACAGTGACCTTTGATATTTGACTACCAAAATCTAAATCAATTTAATCTTTGAGTCCAAGTGGACGTTTCTGAGATATCGCGTTCACGAGAATGGACCGGGCAGATGTACGGACAGAAATAAACATAATTCCTCTGGCCACGGCTGTCGCCGGCGTAGAGGCGTAAACGATAGTTGTTAGTGTATCATAAATCTATAACTTCAACTTTTTAGGCCTATGAACATGTTCTGCAGTGCAGTTTTTGAAACAAAGGTAACAGAAGTGCTGAGAAATCAGGACCGATAACAGCAGTCTTTATTAACCCATTAGGCTGGAGGTGCTGACTCCAAGATAATCCGAATTGAGAATAAATGGGGCGGAAATCAGATGTGGCGACACAAACACATGTCCAAAAATCACCCCTCCAGAACAATTGCTCATTATAAACCACCTCCATCTTTTACGTTGTGCAATCATGCCAAAGTCCATGTGTGTGTTCACACACAGGGGGGAGTTTGTCTTGTCCCCAGAGAGCCTGTAAACACATTTCCTCTGCTATTTAACATCTGTCCTTCGTCGTAAGGTTTGCTGCAGGCACACGAGGCCCCGGGCTAACCAAACACAGGACACACTCGGGGGAAATGAACGGAGAGAGATCGGCTGATGAGCCAGCCTGTGTGGATCCGTGGAAGGTCTGTGGGGAGGCCATTCCTTTCTAATTAGTCATAATGAATGTTGTTTGTTACCGAATGCTGAGAGACAGAGGGTCATTAGAAAGACGGGCTGTTCGGTGCAGGACGGTAGTCGAGACTTTGTCTTTCAGTTCTCTCATTCCTTTACAGTCTCACCACAACGGTTACCCTGTATACAGATTTATTCACTGCATCACCGACAACTGGAATACTCTGCACTTCAATGGGATTATAGAAGATAAGAGTGCAGATACTTCTAGAAGTACATTTAATAAGGACGAACTCAGAATATCTAAACGTATTATGTTGTTTACATGAACTATATATTATATATTAGTGTGCCTGTAAACGTAGTGACTGATGATGACCTTAAACTTCCCGTACCTTCCAGAGGATCTCTTGTGAGTCCCAGCTGGCTGATGATGTAACGAGGGATGTCCGTTTTGATGCCCTGGCCCTCTTTAGCGTGTCCTTCAGCGGCCTCCAGAAGGTGGTAAAACTCCTCCGGGTCAAACTCCTGGAGACACACAGCAGCACGCTTTAGTATATGAATCATGTTCAAGAAGGAGGTAAACAACTCATCTGAAGTGAACTGTTGTTTTTATTCTGGATCAGACACACTCAGAGATGCCTTTTAGAACTCTCGGGGGCAAATATACAAAGAATGGATCGCGGCCATTGATAGCACCATGAATTGCGCATCACTTGCAGCCGCTATCTGCCCCGTGTCAAGGTTCCATTTACAAAAAATATTGCTCTAAAGATTTGCCATAAAGTTTTGCAGCTGAGTGAAATTTGCCTTTTTTTGTGGAGGGAAGAATTTCTTTTTTTTATTTCTTTATATTATAAATTCATTTTTCATTAATTTTTTCTCTCGTGTATTTTCAAAAATGACATTTAACGGAGCTTTATTCATTTACTGTCACTGCATCCCAAAATAAATGAGTTTGAACAGAGCATGATGACGATGTCTTCGTTTGGCTACAATCACTGCTGTCGTGATCACTGGAAAGTCTGGTGGTGACACCCCTTTATGAATGGACTACTCTAAAAACACTAGTAGTTTCACTGTAACTGCGTGTGGTTATAATAATAATATGGCTATAATAATAATATGACTATAAGCGCTGGTCTTTGTGAATTGTACCGTTTTTGTATTGAGGCTCATTTGCATAGAAAGGGGACGATTTTGCTCCAAATGCACATTACCTAATGTAAATAGTAAATAGCACAGGAGCACCGAGACGCTATCCGCCTGGCAGTGCAGTTGGGGGTGTATTTCACCCCTTGTGGGTGCATTTCAGAGAATTACACAGTATTTTTGTTTGTCTCATTTATAGAGATTTAGCGGTCGTAAAAAAAGCACAATGTGAATTCACCCCTGAGTGTGCAGTTTGAAGATTTGATGAATGGTGATATTATTGTAGTTTATGTGAATTAAAGGATGTCTAAGGGATCAGTAGGTAGGGAAATATACCTTTATACCGGTCTAACTCCGATCACATTACACTCTCATATCTAACATGGAGGTCTGTACAGGATGTGAAGGATGTAGTCGCTAAAGTCATTTTGAGGCGTCGCCTGCAAGATAATCTGATCACTTTGCATATTTTTCAGTGTGTTTGACCTGTGGTTAATGTCAGAGGCTTAAACTGCCACTGAACACAGGTCCAATAAAGGGAATACATTACAGGACAGTTCATTCAATATTTTATACAACTACATTTCTTTGAAGAAAAAGGGAACCATTAGCATGTAGGAAATATAGTTCCACTGCTCTAACAATTCACAATTAACAATCCTATTGAGGAACAGACTGAAGAAGATCAAATATAAAAGATTTGTGTCACATTAATAAATAGTATATATATATATATATATATATATATATATATATATATATATATATATATATATATATATATATATATATATATTTCAGAAACATACCAGACATTCCAGCAGTCGAGCAGGTCGGGCGATGATGATGAGGATCTTCTTCACCAGCTCTTTGATGAAGTTTACCTCCTCACTCTCTGATCTCTCTGTGGACTACACAGCAACATACAACATCTCAGGTTTATACATGTTAGCGTGGACTGAAAAATGCAGCACGGTTCTCCTTTACCAGGGTTTTATGCCTCTCGTGTGTCACCATCACGTTTGAGCTCTAAACATCGGATTTTCCCAGAAATAAATACTGATCTTTAAAAAAAACAAAAGGTCATCTTTTTATCTGCCTCACACCCATAAAATTCTCAATAAAAAATTACAAAAGATAATAATAACCAAGCGATGATGAGATAGTCACATTTTGAACTGATTAGACAGGATATAAATATATAATATATCATAATATAATATAATTTAATTTAATATAATTCAATATAATATAATATAATATAATATAATATAATATAATATAATATAATATAATATAATATAATATAATATAAAATAAAACTGGTTAACCAAGTAGCAGACTTTGAAGAATCTGTCATTAGACCCATGAATAACAAATCTTGTCTTCTCTAAGGTCAAGAACCTCATAGTTTCCCTGAGTCAGAGTTGGCTTCCCTCCAATTTAACATAAGAGTAGGGTATGCAATATATTTTGATGAGCTTTTTAGTAGATGGTTATCTTCAAGTTGAATACCAAAAAGAGTTGTGATGGGGATAAATTCAAGAGGTATTCCAAATATTTGAGTAAAAACACTGAATATGGAACTCTAGAAACCCGAGAGCGTGGGAAACCCAGAAGGTTCATTTAACAACACTTTACTGTTCTGAAGGTATTTACAGACTCTTCTGACCATCTGGATGAAAACAATATTCTGTCTTTTGCACGATAAAAAAGATTTGAACCAGTTTCCCAACTCTTTTCTCCTTGTGAAACTCACATCACGGCAGTCTTGGAAAGGGAGGAGTGAGAGGAGGGGTACTTAGTTGGTTGCAATCTGCAACTAGACGCCACCAAATCCTACAAACTTTCCCTTTAAAACCGATTACAGAACATTTTCATGTAAAAAAAATGGATTTATTGGTGTAGTGTCTTTGAAAACATCTCACCTCCTGAACAAGCTTCTCCAGCTTGTCAGTAAGCTCACAGAAGTAGCTGGAGGTGACGAGTCCTAGCCGGCTCTTCTCCAGACAGTCACGGGCCAGTTCAATTATCTGGTGGTGGGCGAAGCCGAGCACGCCATCTGCCAAAGGGAGGACGCTCTCTGGAGAGTTGCTGCGGATGATGTCCTGAATCCTTTCCTCCATCTGAGCAGTGGCCTGCAGGAAGAAGGGGAAGGCGTCAGTTTGGTAACGCATAAGATGATTAATGGGCCAGACATATTGTGAGCCCTTACCCTCGGAAATCGCTCCTTGTAGACGTGATTCATCATGATAATCTCGTGGTCGTAACATGATGGAGATCTTCCAGGGCTGAAAAATAAATTGGACTAAAATCAGTGCCTGAGTGGCAGCGCTGCTGGTATGATGACGTTCATCTGTAGAGGTGAACAAATACCTGAGACTGCGTGAGCGGGGTCGCATGGCCGTCGCTCTGCGGCATTCATCCCCGGAGATGTTCTCAGTGCAGAAGTGCCTAGAGAGGAAGTGCAGTTCATCGGGCGTAGGCTGGAAGGGCAGCTGGTGCAGCTTCTCCTGTGATGAACAGGATGACTGGAAATGAAACACATATATTCAACATGAAAAGAAAAAAAAGATAAATTTTTTTGTGTGTGGATAAAAAAATCAAATACCATGCTGACAGAAAATCGTTTTGGCAGTTTCCCCACAAGGACCTGCACAGTTTTAAGGAATAGTAACATTTTGGGAAGTAAGATGAGAATGTCAGAAAGGCTGAGATACGAAGCTTCAGCCAGGACAGCTAGCTTAGCTTAGCATAAAGACTGTAAGCAGGGGGAAACAACTAGCCTAGCTCTGCCCAAAAGTAAAAAAAGAAAAAAGGTAAAACCACAACTTGCCGTTTTTTAAATTGTGTTTTTGTACAGATTAGAATTTCACACCAAGCACAGATTTGTCCAAAACATCTGCACGGAGATTTATAAAAACTGATTGTGTGGGTTCTTATGAATGCTTGCAGACTTGACTATGACTTTGCCCCAAACTGCATGTGATTATCATAAAGTGGGCATGTCTGTAAAGGGGAGACTCGTGGGTACCCATAGAACCCATTTACATTCACTGATCTGGAGGTCAGAGGTCAAAGGGACCCCTTTGAAAATGGGCATGACAGTTTTTCCTCGCCAAAATTTAGTGCATGTTTGGAGCGTTATTTAGCCTCCTTCATGACAAGCTGGTATGTTATTATACCGTTAACTTTGACAGCCCTAGTTCCAACTGATCGCAGTCATTCTGCACAATAATCAGCCAAACACTCTCCGTGCTTCTGTTTGTTGCAATGAGAGTGTGTATTTCTGAGCAATGGGCCTTCGGAAAAATGGGCATTTGTTTTCGGGGTAACAGACCGTCGGACAAAAGGTTTTTTTATTCATATTACACCTTCCAGACATGAAAGAAGTATTAATCTTCTCATAGCTCTCCTTTAAAGCATCCTAAATAACCACGTGTACTGTGGATTCATAGTAACACACAGGACAGTGATACAACTCTGACAGATTACACTGAAAAGATGAACAAATAATAAACTGCTGTACTATGAGCCTGACCGTTACCACATACAGTACCAAACACTGTTACTGATTCTAGTTTAACTTGACTCATGATGACTGATGTTTCACCAGAGAAACAAGGACGTGTTTCCTTCCATAGACGGCGTGAATAGCAGGAAATGTACTAGCTGACCAAACAGCACAACAAAACAAGAACACCGCATCAATACGGGACACTTTTAATCCTGTGTGACACGTTGTACTTCCTGTAAGTGTTAGTGTGTGTATTGAATGCTCATGCTCTGTGTGCTTCCTATAAACAGGGATATATTATGGTCAGAGTGAAAGAAAGAGAGAGAAGTAGACACAATAAGAGAGAGAGAGAGAGAGAGAGAGAGAGAGATGTGTGTGTTTGCTGCCTACTTAGTCATGTTTACTCCAGAACAAGTCATACAGTGTGTTTCATGAGTAAACAGAGCCACGATGACAAATACTGAACTACACATTAAAGACATTTTTAACTTAAACAGATTTCTATTTGACCAACGTTCCATCATGTTTTAGCATTATGAATATGGGTTTATGTAAACAGATAAATCTCAACAGCAAGCTTAGAGGGGGCGGTACGGGGGGGACGGGGAGGTAGGACCAGAAGGCGTGTAGGTAATTGTTGTGGGTGTCAGGTTTACAATGTGCACAGTACTGTGAGTAATGCCCGGTTCAGACTACACAATATCAGCCCGATAATAGCCCGACACGGCCGCCGTAGGGGATCGGGAACGATAAATGAGTGTTGTGTGCGAAAATCAATCGTTTTATCTCGTGGTGTGTCATAGTACACAATAACCGACGCTGCGTCTGGGACGCCTCACGACGTCCCGACAGAAAGTCTAGCATGTTTGATTTTTTGTTTTGCTTTCCATGACGTGTTCCGTCATGGTCGTGAATTTGACCGGCTGAGCACAGACGCACACAGCTGTAAACAGAAGCACATGGCTACTTATTATGCAGAATGATGTCATTGGACCTTCCCCGCACAACTGCTGCCAGACCTTGCGGTAGGATATTCAATCTAGGTAGTGTCGGAGTAAAAAACACCGCCGTTGCGTCTTTGTGCATGGAGCATCCCGTTGAGCGCCCGCTTTCTCTTCTCCCTGTATATTATATTTGTATTATTTCCCCTGGAGCCTCGTGGGCCCCTTTACATGGTCGGGCCTGGGGGGGGCTTGAGCCCCGGTCAGCCCGTATATTAAGACGGCGGTTCCGGGAGAGTGTGTATTGTCGGAACAGGGGACCGACGTGTAGTCTGTCATGTGTCACGGCCAAGTCACGGCAAGAATTTATGACTCAATCGTCTAATCTCACACAGTGACCATCGTAACTGTCAAAAATATCGTGTAGTGTGATCCTGGCATTAGTGAATCCCATTGTGACACACTGTGAGATGTGTGCGGTGTATTATCTGCTACTGGATCAGTTGTAAATTGATATTTCTGCTCATTTGAAAGGTGGATTTACAGATTTTTGTCTAGAAGTTATTATCCGGGTTGATATTGAGGTACTATTTCCATTTTTTTCTATTGGTAGGGATATTATTGTGGAGTTTGATGCAGATTAGATTCTGTAAAGTTTGGAGAGTTGTTTCGGGGTATTTACTATGGTTGTGATATTTTTTATTAATGGGGATGGTTTGGGGGGTTATTGATAGAGTTCATTATTTGGATGTACTGTAAATATTGTTCTTTGTTGAATTTGTCATTTAACTGTTCAAAGGATGATAGTGAGTTATTTGTAAAGAGATGATGAAGATGTGTGATGCCCTTCTCCTTCCTGTACCCATAGAACCCATTTTCATTCACATATCTGGAGGTCAGAGGTCAAGGGACCCCTTTAAAAATGACCATGACAGTTTTTCCTCGCCAACATTGGGCCCAATGTTTGGAGCGTTTATTTAGCCTCCTTCACTACAAGCTAGTATGACATGGTTGGTACCGCAGGATTCGCAATTCCAACTTGCGTTAAAGAAATTAGTGGCGTTGAAACGAATCTGCGTTGACGTTTTATAACGGCGTTAACTTTGACGGTCCTAGTTGACATCTTTAGTTGATATCTTTGGTTGTGTTTAGGTGAAATAGAGTAGGTCGACCTGTCGTGTTAGACTGGGTGACACTTACAGAGACGGTGGAGCTGGGCGTGTTGGTTCCATATCCAGAGGAGGGAAGGGAGGCCAACGACCAGCGGCGACCATCAGTCCTGTCGCACAACATCAAACACAAACACAGTCCATAAATTATCGAGAAATTACGATGCTGGTCAGTGAGAAGACTTTACAACTATCCATGTTTGAATTAAAAACATGTAAATTAACTCTTACAATCCTAATGATCACATGGTTATAGATGAATGGGGACCTTTCTTTGCTCAGTTACACAACATGGGACAGCAGAAATTACAGAAGAAACTAGATGCCAGAATGATGCAAAAGAAAACTTCAGTTACTACGAGACAAACTAACGAAGCGGGTATGAACTATAAAGGGGGAGGGGGGTGGTCATGAAATAAAAGCCTAACATGAAGTTACCTGTCTGCTCTGTGGCAATGACTGTGGATTATAATAAAAAATACACAATTACATGATATCATGTTGAGAAATAGTAGAAAATAAATATATTGATGCTGTTTTTGAGAGCAGAAATAGACCGTCGTTCGGCTACAACTCAAAGTTCAGCTTTTCTTTTAAAGAGTCTGTATCTGACGAGTGTCCCTCTGGTCTTTACCGGCTGATCTGTTCAGCAGCAAATCAAGTAAATATCTGTGGTAGTGTATGTAATGTACCTTCGTGCAAAGGAGAAATGAGCAGAGGCACTAGGAGAGAAATTCCTAGGACTGTCTTGTGGGCTTGTTCCTGCAAAAAAACACAAGATAGAACACATTTAAAAAGAAAACAACTCAATAAGACCAGATTCCAATTTCAATCTGCAGCCAAAACAAAGACCGATTCACTGATTAATAAACCAGCGCTGGCTGCAGCATCACAGATCAGAGGCTGATGTCTGCTCATCTTTACTTCATTGACAGACTTAAGCTGTCGCCATGTTGAGAGCTGTGTGGAGGCAATAGAAATGCTCCTAATCTCGCATTTATCACCTTTAGAAGATAAAAAACTATATATATATATATATATATATCCACATACACAAATCAGTGGGAACATATATTATGGCTTATTGCAGCTCAGGTGATGGAGGAGCTATACAGCTGATCCAAGTGAAATAATTACAAGTGCTACAGAAAGTTTAATGAAAACCAACTAGAGCTGCAACAAAACATTATTTTATTTGGTTTTTAAATTTGCAGATTACTGTCTTGATTAATTTTTTGCTCTATAAAATGTCAAAAAATAGTAAAAAAAAAAAAAAGAATGACCATCACAATTTCCTAAAGCCGAAGATTACAGCATTCAAAAGCTCCAAATCCAAACTGTGTTGGTAAAGGAGGTTGCACTTCACGGTGGAGTGCTAGCACATCCAAGATTTCAAAATCAAAGACAAAATACTATCATTTCACTTTATATAGATATTATCATGTCATTACAATGTGCTTTCCTATCACATTTCTTTCCGTTTATAATCACATAACAGGACAAAGAAGAGCAGCAAATTCTCTTATAGGGAAATAGGGAATGAATCTTTTTCACTTCTAGTTGATTATCAAAATAGTTGTTAGTCATTTTTCTGTCAATCGACTAAATGTTTTAGCTATAAAACCAACAGCAAAACATAAAACTGAACAGTTCTAACTTAATATTTAATATAACAGACATGTAGTTTGTATAGATCTGTCTACCACACACGCTGACACTTTACTGACAGCTAGAACTAAATTAGCTCTAACTGAAACGTCAGTATACTGAAGTAGTCGGTTTAGAAGACAGAAACCAGACAAACTAAATACACATTCCAAAAGTATCATTTTCATCAACAACATAATCACTGAATGCACATTGTTCTGGACATTTTCTGTTTGGCTTAATGTCAAATGTCACCTGTTATCCTACCTTCCACATGGCAGTAATTGTCAAACAGCATCTTTAAGCCAATTTGTTTCTAAAAGCCTCACAGCATGCCGAAATGTGTCTGAATGTCCAACGTGCACAGTGTAGTTTAATAATCTCTTCTCACTGATCCTAAATGTTTAAACCTCTGAGACACGTTGTGATAGTTGTAAAAGTCTGACAGGCACATCACAACTGCCTTCATGTTGCTATAAAAAGTCGAGGCAGGTCTTTGAGGAAGCTCAGTTCAAACTATTTAAAGAGTCTCTGCACACTTTACAGGTTCAAATACAACAGAACCACTGAGAAACTAGGAGACTTTACATGTAAAAATACATTTTAGAGATATGAAGAATTTGAAAATATTCCAATAAATGACACCACAATAAGCAAAAATAACCAATGTAGGTACAGAGTTCAAAGGGTTAAAGACATCAGTAATTCTGTATTACATGATTATGTTGTGTTATAGAAGCTCTGGGCCTCTGAACACTAGACTGTAGGGACTTTGTGCCGTTGTGGTCCAGCATTAATCAGACATGGTCCATACTGGGGGACAATGACAGCTCCACTGACTCTGGTTAGTGATGAATGTCACCTACTGTATGTGACTGCACTGTAATCTTAAATCACAGCCAATTAAAGATGAAAACCTCTTCCTTTGGGAGTTAGACAGATTATCTACTGACTATTAGGAACACTAACAGGAAATACAGTTCAAGGTAAGGTGGTTTATAAAATGATTCATGATCATGAACGAAGGTTTGATCTGCTGCAACACACGACCAGAAGAGAAACATCACATTGATGTAGAAACCTTCTTCATTATTGTGTATACACATTGCCTGCTGTAAATGGATGAAAGGATGTTTTTCTTACCTTTGGTACCAATATAACAACTGAGCCACAGCGTCAGGTCATCCCAGCGCTGAACACATCCATTAACAACAACATAGTGGCTCTCTGAGTCCATCTTAAAGACGACAGTAGTACAGACCAGACGCTGGGAGTCTGCAGCTCTAACTTTGCTGACCGATGCCAGGAAATAAGACGCCCTGTGGTAAATGAGGCCTGCCCCCCCCCCCCCCCCCTCTCTGCATTTCCTGTCTGCAGGCCACCACTTCCTCACCCAGCACAATCACCGCCCCTCAACTCGCCACTGTTCACTTTCATTCTGACCCAAACACCACAGAACTGACCTGACAAGCATGACTGACTGAATATTGTTGCCTGTTTACCTTCCGTGAGACCGTTATCTATGTTCTCGCCAAAGCAGTCAATCGGTCAGTTTGTTTCTATTGTTGTGACTTTGGTTTGTTCAGACACACCAAAGTCACACAATAGCACAAACAAACTAACCCGAAGGAGGCGGCGGTAGACCAGCAGCTCCCGTGTTCTGAGAGGGGAAATTACTGTAATCTTTCAATGAAGTTGGCAGCTTCTGGTGAGAACACAAGTGTATACAACGGCATCAGTTCCCCGTCGGAAAGGGTCTGTCTAACGAAGAGGTAAAGGGGTGAAAATATTCAAAATATATCACACACGTAAACTGATACCGATTAATTTAGGTGGCTAAAGTACGTTTTGCTGCCGGACCTGTCAACAGAACTATATTGCTTTGGTTCCGTGTGGTCACTCCTGTATACTCCGATCGTCATCTACTGTCGGTAACACACTGACTATGGATCAGAACCTCATAGAACCCCACTGAGAAACACCTGAACTATCCCTTTAACCTCCATCTACTGTCGGTAATACACTGACTATGGATCAGAACCTCATAGAACCCCACTGAGAAACACCTGAACTATCCCTTTAATGACTTTGATAACTTTTTAATGCTTTGCTTTCGGTCATTGATCGACGTACCAGACACGCCTCTGCATCCTATGTTGTTGGAGCCAGTCGACTCTAATTAATGTGTACATTAACGTGTCATAAGATCAATACAGTATGAGGGTGCCAGATAAGTGCTGGGTCAAAGAGAGGGAAACGCAGGAGGATTATACATCTACTTGCTTTACACACAGATTGCAGTCCTGTTATTGAAGATTGTGAGTTAAACTCCCCCTCTGTGGGGGTGTACTTTGTACACTGAAACAGTGTCTACATATTAATTAATAGACAATGCAGGTGTACGGTAGATACACTTACCTGTCAGAGATGAGAGAGGGGAGTGAGGTCGTGGTAAACCTGAAGACTGACCGCTTCCTATCAGACTCTTTCTGTTGCTCGTTCTGCAGCTGTGAAACCACACAAGTCAAATATTAGACATTGCTCATCACATATTTCTACAAATCTCAACTCATATGTCCATATTATTTTAGTTAGTCGATGTTGTAGTATATGCTCCTCTTGGTAGTATTTGTACATCTTTTCATTGTGATATAGAGTTCTGTCAACCTCTCTGTCTTGGTATCATTCTTGTCAAATGTTGTAAAAGGAAAAAAATAAAATATTTCATATCTGAATTTGTGAACCTGTAAAAACATTTTCAACAATTTTGAAATTTCAAAACTTTACTGTCTAGAAAATTATGATAAATGTTTTTTAAAAGTAAAAAAAACAACATTAAAATTCTACACATTCAGTAGTTAGTTAACTTAGTAGTAGTTAAGGTTGTTTTAGGGCTGTCAAAGTTAACGTGATAACACGTTAATGCAAATTAGTTTTAACACCACTAATTTCTTTAACACATTAACTCAACTTGTGATTTTTAGGTTGTAGCGGCTCAGTTCTAAAGCTAGAGTGAAGATGCTGGTATATGAAACTAGAAAACCTGATGAATCCATCGGTACCAACCATGCCACTAAAGGTTGGTGAGGAACAACTGTCATGTCCATCTTCAAAGGGGTCCCTTGAGCCCTGACCTCCAGATATGTGAATGTAAATGGGTTCTATGGGTACCCACGATTTCCAATAATAAATATATACATACATTTGCATAAAGCAGCATATTTACCCACTCTCATGTTGATAAGAGGATTAAATACATGACAAATCTCCCTTTAAGGTACATTTTTAAGAGATAAAAAATGTGATTAACTATGGACAATCATGTGATTAATTGCGATTAAATATTATCGATTGACAGCCCTATCAAAAGTTTTTGAAATTTAGCTACTGTCTAGAAAATTTTTATATATGTTTTGTTATAGTTTTTAAGTTAAAAAAAAAAATCTACATTTAAATTCGACTAATTCTGGGGTTAACATACATTTCAACAAAAGAAATATTAGGTAGTGGTTAAATTTCACATTAAATATAATGTTGCTACCATAAATATCTTCTCAACATGTGTCAAAAGTAATTCATCTATAATGATCAACATCATCACATCAGTTTCCTCTCTGTGGAGAAACAAAATAAAGAGTAATAATATGATATGTATTATATCAATAATATTTACTGCAATCTATTTAAACATTACATAACAGTTATTACAAACACTCAACTACATGTATTTCTGACCGAATATTAAATATGCCCTCTATATACACTCCAGGGTGTGTTATAGTCCTGGAGTGGACAGTTAATATCGGTGCATACGGTGCCATGAAAACAAAAGACAGAACAACCTGCTTCAGAATGCTTCTATGTGTGTTGATCATGTTAAAACAGGACTGTGACTCACAACGGACCACTGGGATCAACAACATGTGACTCAGAATTGGAGCCCAGTTTTTAACCTTGAGAGAAAAATGAACTATTTCAACATAAAAAAGCAGCTTCAATGTTCAATGTCCCGATTAGTCTCGGGGTTTATACTTTTAAATTAGAGGTCGTCAGTGTGGGAACACATAATGCCTGAAGAACATGAATTCACTTCAAGGTCGGAGACTCAATGACATTCTGTTACATAACCTCCTCAGAGAACTGAATTTATAAGATGTTATTCAATAATGATTTCCCTCCTGTGCATAATACAAACACCAGAGAAACACATTTATTCTCCAGTTTCTCTCTCAGTGTGTGTGTGGCTGTGCTTTAATGACCATAGTATTCTTATTGCCAAGCTTAAATCTTATAGGTTTTCACCTTTAGTTCTCGTTATCTGGCAGAACACATTGAGTATTTTTCAATGGTAGTTTTGTTGTTCTGTATACTCAAATGTTGCTGGAGCTTCTCCGTGCACCTTGGACGTAGGTGATCCTTACTCTGCTTCTACGACGGCAGGTCGTATGTATGCAGATGACTCAAATTTGTTCTGTTCATCACAAACATTAGTGCAGCTCAGGGAGAGATTATATACATTTATGTTGAGTTGCTTACATTGCCAAATTAAATTTGACATTTGGTAGTAGGAATTAAAACGATTAATTGATTAGTTGTACTACTAAACTATTAAACTATTCGCCAACTATTTTGATAAGTGATTAATCGGTTTGAGTACTTTTTAAAGAAAATAAAAGTAAATGTGAATATTTTCTGGTTTCTTCTCTCCTCTATGACAGTAAACTGAATATCTTTGAGTTGTGGATAAAACAAGACATTTGAGGACGTCATCTTGGGCTTTGGGAAACACTGATCAACATTTTCTGACGTTTTATAGACCTAATAATCACTAGATTAATCAACAATGAAAATAATCGTTAGTTGCAGCCCTAGTAGGATTATTCTTATAGATATCAGTTGGCCAAATTACTGGGTGTTAAATTAGTTAATTTACTGTCTTAGTGTGATCACAGTGAGGACATTGTCTTCTGTTATGATTGACGCTGTTTGGCCACTTGTTTCTGTCAGACCTGGAGTTCTTATCATTTGGTCAAATGCTGCTACAGAACAGAGCAGCCGGTTCTTCGTTGTTCTTTCTTTCTTTAATGTAATGCATTGTTGATATTTATTTATTATTTATGTGCATTCTTTTTGTAAAATTGTTAACAAAGACCAAAATAAATTACTACTACTTTCCCAGCGAATGTGTTTGAGATGTATAAAAAACAACCAACATCAGAAGTGGATTATCTTTCAAAAAATCACTAAAACTAAAATGTATGAATCTCAAATAGACTTAGTAACTTTAGTTTCTTTGTATTTTGGATCCTTTTTGGTTGTTTTTATTTTCTTTTTGTGGCTATTTTTGTGACAATTAGATTTTTTGTAAGCTTCAATTCACTATTCGTTCATATTACTTATTTTCTGATCTTAATATTGTATATATTATCTTGTTTTATTGATACTGTGTTATTTATATTGTTATTGTTTTTGTGTGGACCCCCCGGACGACTAGCATCCTTTTTGTGGAAGCTAATGGGGATCCAAATAAAGACTAAAGAAAGATCTTTTATGAGGAGCAGAAACACAGCGCTGCATGACTACAATGTAGAGTTCTTTACTCCGGTGATAGAGATACAGAACAAGCATTCATTTTAGGAGAGAGAGAGAGAGAAAGATGTCAGCCAGTCACAAGTGCAGCTCGCCTGTCTCGGTGTTGCAGCATTGATCCTACAAAATGTTAAAATGCAGATTCTGGGCTTCTGCAATGACGCAGAGTTGTGTGAGCAGACGGCCTTCATCTCTTTGTCAACACTGCTGAAGAGCAGCTCCTACAGGCGCCACTGCAGAGGCCTCACAGCTTCACTGTCACTTCAGCAATAGTGAAGAGAGAGAAACTTTTTTACAAGAGTTGATAATAAAGTTGATAATAATGATGTGCAAAAAGCTCTCAGCACTCCACGCTAAGCTCCCAAATACTTACAATACACGGAAGCCTGGATTTACCTACGACTGCTCTGATAATTTGCACCAGTCAGATGTTATCTTGTTTGTATATTAAAGCTTTGGTAGCAGGAAGGTCAAGCCCTGCAGGTGTCCAGGAACTGATCACTTCTCCAAACTAATCTAGGTGCCGCCTTCAGTCTCATGTTCACAAACGTTTATGTAAAAATGAAAACTACAAGAATAGAAGAACAGAAGCAATCGGATTTACCCTCTCGGGTCAAAAGTTATTGCAAGGTGTTTATTATTATTATCATTGTGGCCTGTAGATACATAATTTTTCCGATTTTTATGATCACTGATGTGTTCAGGTTAGTACATTTTTGGAAAAGAGTGCAGATTTAAAGTAACCCCCTACAGTATGTATTCTTACCGCTGGCAGTGCTGATAGTCCTTGCTAGTATTTTTAAAGGTGCAGTGTGGAGGATCTGGCAGCATCTAGCGGTGAGGTTGCAGATTGAAACCAACTGAAACATCTCCCTTGGGATGACGCAAAACGCAATCGTATTTTCAGGCGATTATAACCTAAAGGAAACATACTTATTAATAAATTATAGATCCCCCTAAATGCTGTACACTGTTACTTTACCAAGTGTTGTGTGTACATTCCACAGGCTAAATACACAAACCATACCTGGCTATATTATTTCATATTACTCATCATCTAGCCTTGGAACATAGAAGACCCTTTGGAGGGATCAGAGGTTGATTAAACGGGCTGGTTTTAACAAGGACTCCAGATTTATCGGTGGACGGGAGGGAGAAGCCTCGCTCCTGCTTAATGGCATTAATGAGCAATTAGCCACATGCTAATGTCTAATGTGATGATGAATAGACGACAAACAAATGTGC
The DNA here is from genome assembly GCF_043250625.1 of Sebastes fasciatus. Classification (NCBI taxonomy): domain Eukaryota; kingdom Metazoa; phylum Chordata; class Actinopteri; order Perciformes; family Sebastidae; genus Sebastes; species Sebastes fasciatus. Next base: position 26,564,342 of record NC_133813.1, on the reverse strand, counting down.
ATAAAGAAAATATGAGTCTATCAGTGGTTGCCGTGGCTCGGTGCTCTTATGATAAATTAGAGGATGTAAACTTTTAATGATGCTCGACGTTGCAGAGAAGATTTCTGGTATTTGGATATTGAAGAGAGCAATGACCTTCAGGCAGAGGTCAGTAAGTTCTGAATTAAAAGTTTAATGTGATGTGAAGATGATGATAAATGTGCATTTAATGGAATCAATGTATTGATCATGTATTATCTAATGTGGCACACAGAACCAAAAACCTCCAGCAGTGGAACAAACAACAGTGGACACCATGAGTCCTTCTGAGCAGTTTAGTTGATTTCTCTGAGGCATATGTGGGAAAGAGCTTCTGTATCAAAAGTTCACATAACTGTACAAGATTTGATGAGTGGAAAAACCAAAGTGATGTTCATTTTAGACAAATTCAAAAGGCGCTGAGGCCAACTTTCACCTTTTTAAGCCTAGGAAACACCTGATCAGACATTGGTCCTCATGCAAGGATCAGTCGTACCAACAGATTTGTCCTTAAGTGGCACATACAAGAGATTTAACATTATTTATGGCATTCACCAATATTCTTGTAATTTGAATTGTCTCATGAGTGGTCCAGACCCGTTGTACGAGTCATAAAATCATGAGTCTCTTCACGGAATAAAAACTTCAGACTTAACTAAAAAAAACATAATCTGAATGAATTTGGACTTTAAATATGATACTGAAATGAACTCAAATAAAATGTATCACTAAGGCATACTTCATGCAAAATTAATGTTCATCACATCATTATTATGAGAGGATTTTAAAAATTTAAATTTTTTTTTTATATTTCAGAACAGTGTTTTTTAGCGTGTAATGGTACATGTCCACAGGGATCGCCTCGCCTCCCAGCAGTGGACACTTGATGGGCTGCCACTACACACTCGGCACCTGATTGGACACACTTCCCTCGTGGGCCGCTGTCCCCAGCTTTCAAACTGGAAACAATATGGCGGCTCATTTGAAAACTTTTTCCTCGTATATTACGAAAATAGCTCACCAAAATGTGTTTCTGAAAACATTTTAGGTGAGAAATAATCCCTGCAGTTGGTGAATCTGTCCTCATTTTAGATCAAAGTTTTACAGGAGTTTCCAGAATTGGAAAGTTGTGTCGGGCGCACCCTGATTTGCAAAAAGTAGCCTCGACCTCAACTTTATGCAAATGAGGAGTTAGTAACGTGACGGTCCTTCTCTCCAAATGTAACACTACGCTACTAGAACGGCTGCTTTCGTAGACAACGAACTGAAGCATGGAAAGGACAGATCCTTTGGAAACGTACCATAGCTTCATGTAAACCATTGTCTCTTTATTTCCATGGCGCTGCTCTGATGACATGTTGTTTACAGCTGTACTATTAATATTTCCCAATTGTTCCAGGTCCTCTAATGCAATTACTGATGCTGCTAAACTTGTCAGTTTGTGTTTGCTGGTTTCTGACTGCAGGGCGTGAAGCTCTAAAGTGTGAAAGTCTTGTTTTTACGTTTGCTAACATTTTTGTGAATGAAACGTTATCACCTTATATGGCAGTTTTTAGGGGCAGGTGTTATGCTAATGATAAAGATATACAGTAGTTTGTCTTGTTAAAGGGACTGTTTGTAAGAATCAGAAATTGCTTGTTAACAGCGACACCTTGCCGTGTTAAGTCAACTAAAGTCAGCGTCCTGTTGCTTGCGCTCGCGCTTGTGCTCGCTCTAGATAGACATGAACAAGCATCGCTCAAAACAGTGAGGTGACACACGTCAGCTAAAAGTACAATATCACTCTATATTTCAGCTGCTTGGCAGTAATGTTAGCTGACCAGACGAAGGTCTCTCCATGAATCAATGCTGATCTTAGTGTTGGCTTTTCCTGCCTCAGCCTCCCGACCGCGGCCGGAGGGAGCAGGGGAGACACCGGAGTTTTGGTTGGAGACGATAACGTTTCTCTCTGCGGAGCCCCGTCACTCAACAAGACACGGGAAACCTCTGTTGGTCTGGAGGAGCTGCAGCAGTTATTTCTGCACAAACGTCCACTGTACATTCACTAGGTATTCTCAGAGCTAAACTAAATCTTCTGCATTGTGGAGTTTGTGCGCATGCAGGCGAGAGTGGAACGAAAGAGCGCGGTGAGTGAGTGAAGGCAGGCAGGCACGAGCAAACCTTTCAGAAAAAGGAAGGGATTTAGGATAAGAATATTGCATGCGCCCCAAAGACAGAACAGAAGTATCCCGAGCTGCTTGTAGCTCTTCTGTTGCTGCCCCGTTGTCACCTCCCTAAATCAGAGGGGAAACCCGACTTTGACTCAAATCCCATTGGTCCATGTTTACTCAAGAGGTTTCTAGTGTTAACCTGCAATCAAGAGTGTGTGGACACGTGCCATAAATCATTTATCGTGATGGGGAGGGAGGGAATAATATCTGGTGCACAGGTGCTCAGTCAAAGAGGATCAGATTTAACGAGATCTATTTATACCCTCTCACTGTGGATTAGGCCAAGAGAATGCCACACTGCTGCCCAATCAACCCTCTCACTCACCATCCCACTGTTTCTACCGTTAGAACACCTATTAGAGAGTGGAGTGCCACTCATGGGGACATTAAAAGGACTGCTTCTGGATTACTTAACACAATAAAATCACAGGTTATGATGGCACACGGGCCATCTGCATCCCGTTTGATGCTGAGCTGAGCTGTGATGGAGGTACCTCTGTGGCCAGAGAGGCTGAGTGAGGGGAGAAAAGGTGTTGCTATAGTGAAGCTTTAAAGGAGGGATAAAGAAGCCCTGGGCTAAGACGATAGGGAGAAAGTAGGCCAGTGTTGTATGCTGTACTGCAGATGTGAGAGATTCCTGGAACGGATCCATAGGAGGGTTTACCAGTCTAGGTTATATGCAAAACCCCTCAACCTCACCACACCATTGTTGTGTTACACAAGCGTAGCTGCATCTCTTTTTCTACCACTAAAAATACTCCATAAAAGGTGTTTATCAAAGTTTTGGTTATGATTTTAAAGATTTATTTCACTTCTCCACTGCCCTACATTACTGGAACTCTTTATCATTACAAAGTAATCTGAATCTGTCAAAAAGACTTTCTTAGATTTCAGTGTGCTTACTTATTTTGGGAAGAGGCAGAAATAGATAAAAGCCTTTGATTTAAAATGCTCTGAATCCAGATAAATGTGAAATGTCTGATCCTGACCCGTGTCAACAACAAGCCATGATTAATCTTTTTCACTTCTGGGAGTTTTGCTCCCTTGTCAGAGCTGTCAGGTGAGCTGACAAAGCGCAACGCCACATAAAAAACGCTGCTCCTCGCTGACAAACCCAAACTCAAAGTCACTCATATGACACACACGGCTCTATTAATAGTATTTAAAAACTAGCTGCTCATTTTTTCTAGCCACTGAAGACTGATTTTATACATCTGAAGATGTACAGTATTACATAGCTTTGACAAATCTCATTTTTTTGTTTTACTGTCAGGATCTGGTATATATTTTCCACATATTTGACTTAGTAACTCGTGGTAATATGGTCAATAGTTGCAGCAAAGTTCTTACATCTTGCAGTTCCTAAAATATTCACAAATTATCACAGAATAAAGTTTACTGCATCTTCTTTTCTATTTTGCCTTTATGAAGGTAAAGGTACAGATGTGTCAGCTGATTGTTTTTACAGTGTCTTGTTTATGATGAATATTATGAGCCATTATCAAAATATTCTGATCATAACTAAAAGAAAGAGTGTGAAAAAGGACATTATTCTAATGACATGGGAGAATAAGTGGTCCACATGCAAAGCACTTCAAAAAAGGTGATTTCATTTCAATTCAGGGAATAACTGGTCATCTGTAATGAAACTTTCCATCAACTATCAGCTTATGATTCACAAACACACAACAGAACAACACGCCTGTGATCTCTGAGACTTCTACAGCATGAAACTCAATATCCACTAAATATCCACTGATGTATGATGTCCAAAAAAAAAGAAGCCGGTATTTCATGTTAAGCTGTTTTTTCACTATAAAATGGGTCATGACAGGGATTAAAGATAAATATCAGTTATATGGGCTTCACCAAACCATACACAAAAAACTGGGATCAAGTGGCTTAGCGCTAAACCAGCGGCTACACACTCTGAATCACATCGACCAATGAAACGTCTTTAAAAAGTCAAATACGGAGCTGGTTTGAAACGAGGCAGCGCTTTGTTGAAACAATGAACAATTTCTTGTTTCCAGAAACTGTGACAGAAACATCAAAAACAATCAGCACTTCCAGGTTCCAACTCTTAATTAATGAGGATGGCATATAGGAAAGAACACATCCTGTGTAAGGAACATGAGACGACCTCAACAACAAACATTCAATTACCGTTGACTCACAAAGCAAACAATACACAATAGGTTAGAGGGCAACACCCAGCTTCTTATTCATGTTGGCCTCATAAATCAGCTCCGCTGAGACACTGTAAATACAATCCAGTCCAGTCCAGAAAACTACACATGCTAAGTTACTGGTTCAGGAAAATAAGCTTTTTACTCAGATAGACTAATTTCTGTATCTGACTGCCGTTTGCAAAGAAGCCTGTCTGTAAAGCAACATACCATAATAATAAAATACATCAATACGTTCACTGTATTGAAGGTTACCTCTTGGATCGGCGCAAACGAGCTCCGCTGAAGAAATGTGGCATGTTAAAGTTGGACAGTACCGTCCACAGACTAGAATCTGACATGGTGTCCGAGTCATGCCACAGAGGGAGATGTAAAGGGGGCTTCTGGAGACCTTGTGAGGAGAAGCGACGGCTCTCAGGGTTCGGGAGGATGCGACCCCCGGAGCAGTCCTGACAAGTACTCCTACAACAGCCCTCCTTGGGTCCAAACTTCCTCTGCACAGGCACATCTGCAGCCAGCTGCGGCATAAACACACCAGCAGAGAGGACACCTTGTCCTCCTCTGTCCTCGAACCAAAAAAGTAATCCAGGGAGGATCCTGAAAGACACACCGGGTGTGTGATCCAGGTCATGTGGTGACAGCCTCCACTGTTGTAGGGATACGACACCTAACACCAGCTGATTTTTTGTTTTCCCCTCTCGCTGCGACTGTGCTCCATATCCCAAACAGTCCCCCCCCGCTCCCTCAGCTCAACATGCTTCATATCATGTAACAGGCATCTACCACTTCACATCCTGTGCAGGGGGGTTGTGAGACGGTGGGGGTGCTGCATCATCAGCAGATGCTGCCATGCACTTGCAGCTTTCACAAACTGGCACCCCTCCCAAAGTTCGGTGGGTCAGTGTATTAAGCAGGACCTATTTGAAATGGAAATGCTTTGCTTCTGCATGGATTTCTTTTGCTGCTGCATAAATCCATCCCTCAGCTGTTCCCTGCATAGACGGTCCTATGAGTCCTACCTCCTTCCTCTGATGGGAGCCTCACCTTTACTTCATCACCTTAGATCCTTCACTCATGTTTTCTGGTCGGCAGATAAGCAGCCAAACAACATGAAGTTTAATCCCTGTGTACAATATTCAAATATATCAAAATACTGATTGACAAATTGTTTTCACTCTAACTGTGATAAAACTGACATTTCAGAAAAGGAAAAATAGGTTTGAAGAGCAGTGCTCACAAATGCACATGCATGCATAACACACATAAAACCTGTTTTGTCAGTTCAGTGATGAATTTGACTTTGGAGTCCTGCAGGTATGTGTGACAGTCAGCTGATCATAGCAGCTTGTGGGGAGGAGACAGACAAATACTCTGAAGTAGCTGTCAGGACCAAAGCATATGAATCATTACGAGCTCAAACTTTAGGACCGAGTCATCGATTCCTTCTATCCGATGAGCGTTCTCCACAAGGAGAGAGCAAAGTTCAGCCTGCAGACAGACACTGGGCTGTTGCAGCAATAATAACAGAACTCAGAGCAGCGATAGGAGTCGCAGGTTTCTGTAATCACATGACTGATGGAGTAAAGTATACGTGTTACTTTCACAATCCAGCTTCAAAACATTCATCTCATCTCATCGAGCTTAACACAAATAGAAATAGCCATCGACCTCATGTGAGCAACTAAAAACAAAGATGCAACTCATGTTAAAAGAGATAACTAATGAGAACTGAATAATGGCATGAGTCATTTTTAAAATAAGAAAAAGAAATACCAAAAATCCACTTTTTGCATCTGATTTTTATTAAATCATGTATTACACTGCTCTGTATCTTTTATACCTGCCCTATTCTATTTAGCTTGTTTTTATTTTCTATTCTCTTGGATTTTTAATGACCGTTTTTAATTGAATTTAAATCTCCTTTTGTAATGCGTTTCTTTCGCACTTCGTCTCGCTTTTGATGTTTTATGTAAAGCGCTTTGTTGCTGAAATGTGCTATATACTGTAAATAAACTTGCCTTGCCTCTAGTATGAATATTTGCTGCTTTTCTTTGTCTTCTATGATCATAAACTGAATACCTTTGAGTTTTTGGACTGTTGGTCGGACAAAGCAAGCTGTTAAAATCTGTCAACTTGGAATTTAGGAAATCATAATGAACATTTTTCACTATTTTCCAACACTTTACACACCAAAACCAAACAATTGACAAATTCTGAAACTCATTGTTTGGTGTTTGTTTTCTTATAGTCTTGGGACTTATTTTAAGTTATAATTAACTAAACCAAACACAGCTGTAAAGCTTCATTAGTTCAGCAGTGACTCTGACTGCAACGTGTCCTCATACAACGGTTTGTATGATATCTTACGAAAAATGATTCCTAATTTTTCATGCATTTTTCCTGCAAATGTCCAGCATCATGTGATGCACGTGTCAACTTCCACTCCAGTCTTTTCAAAATAAACTTCCGTCTTCACAAGAAACAACTTGGTTAGGTTTAGGCAACAAAACTACGTAGTTAAGTTTAGGAAAAGATCGTGGTTTGGGTTCAAATAACGACGGAAGTGGCGTAACTTAAGTACAGAAGTTACATAACAAATAAATCAACGTTGACTTCTGATTTCACACGGGACATGAACAGCGGTCTCCTGGCGAAAGTCTGGTGTTTTTTGACCGAGCCATCCACCCCGACCTCCTCCTAACGCTGCGTTTGTCGCTCTATATATTTCCTGGGTCACCATTAGGTGGATAACACACACATTTATTTCCTGGGATTTATGTGAACTACAGTGTATTACTTTTGTTAAGTAAAGCTATGAACGGTGTATGAGAACAACATGCTACATTACGTCAGAATTATCTAGGGGTGGGTCATGTGTCATGTCAAACAGACCACATGACCTAGGTCATTATAATGGCCCGAGATCGTCTTCCTTGTCAGTTATAAAACTAACAGTGAACGGGAGAGCAGAAGAAGTGGTTCAGTAAGGACGAGCAGTCAGACCTGAGGACCATCAGGATGCTGCACATTAGTCCAATCACTTCCCAAGTGAGCAGTATCCAAGGGACTCAAAAGCTCAGGAAGAGAGACGGAGAATGAAATGGACAAAGGAGGAAATCTACCATGACTGGTTCTACTTACATATAGAGTAATACAGTGTTATCAGAAGCCATTTTGTCAGTATAAAGTCAGTGCGTGAGTCTGTGTGCGCTCAGCCTGGCTCCCTACAGGCCGGCGTGACAGCCTTCACTCTAATTATGGCTCTGCTCTGTTTCTGTGTTCCACATAAGAAATGGTGCTTCAGATGGTTCAAAGTCAAACTGCATAGAGCCGCATGAACGGGGAGGTCACCGGCTACATGCATGAACAGGGAGGTCACCGGCTACATGCATGAACAGGGAGGTCACCGGCTACATGCATGAACAGGGAGGTCACCGGCTACATGCATGAACAGGGAGGTCACCGGCTACATGCATGAACAGGGAGGTCACCAGCTACATGGATGAACAGGGATGTCACCGGCTACAGGCATGAACAGGGAGGTCACCAGCTACATGCATGAACGGGGATGTCACCGGCTACATGCATGAACGGGGAGGTCACCGGCTACATGCATGAACAGGGAGGTCACCGGCTACATGCATGAACGGGGAGGTCACCGGCTACATGCATGAACAGGGAGGTCACCGGCTACATGGATGAACAGGGAGGTCACCGGCTAAATGGATGAACGGGGAGGTCACCGGCTACATGGATGAACGGGGAGGTCACCGGCTACATGGATGAACGGGGAGGTCACCGGCTACATGGATGAACGGGGAGGTCACCGGCTACATGGATGAACGGGGAGGTCACCGGCTACATGGATGAACGGGGAGGTCACCAGCTACATGCATGGAGATTAGACTCCTTGGTCCGTGTTTCATGACGGGTCGGGTGGGTTGCACACATCGCCACAGACCCCTGGCGCCTTTTACGTGGGCCGTGCCCCGCCCTGGGGGCATGACGCGGCTGGGGCGCACTAAGGACAGTCCTTTCCAAGCCGACCTAGAGCCGGTCGCAGCGCACCGCCTCGTATGTGGGACTCCCCAGCCTGCCGTGTGTCGCTCACAACCTCCAGCAGGCTGTTAACGAGGGTCTTTTGGCACAGAGAAGTACTCGTATCGGTACCCGTATCGGTACTCGTATGAGTACTCGTATCGGCGAGTACCCAAATGTAAGTACTTGTATTGTACTCTGTATCGGTGCATCCCTAATAATAAACAAAAATATTTTAACAATGACATAAGACATGACTATACAGTATGCAATGTAAATATAAAGTATTTCTATGTGCAAAGAAAAATGAACAATGTTACTGTATTAGCAATCCAGAGAACTGTTCATATAATCATAAAAACTATAATGAAACACCGGAGATAAAAGTACAAATCTGTTATCGTTGATAAATCTTGGGAAAGTTCGGCATGTCTACTCTGATAAGTGATATGAAATAGTAGAAATAGTGCAGAGTTTTGGGCGTCTGATAAGCCATCAAACTGAACATCCTGGGTTGAACGGTACCGGAAACAACACGCCCCAAACATCACAGCTTCGTGCATTTTCTTTCTAACACGGGCTGTTTTCAATCTGGTACGCCTCGGCTCGGGGGGTCTTATAGCAACATTTGAAAATGTCTAGAGTAGTAAGCCAATATTTTACTGCGATGTTAAAACACTGCAATGTCACACTAACTTTGCCATCAACTTCATCGATCACCCATCTGTCACTACCAACCGTTCTCCCAGATGTAGATTAAGTGCTGCTGTCTGCTGGTCCTGAAGATGCTCCTAACACTGTGGCATATTAATGGTGTAGGATAACGTCCTCTAGAAGTTATACCTTACTGCGTCATTATTTCAACGTCTTGGATCATGACACAAAGCACTGCAACACCAAACCTTGTGAATTGGTACATCATGCAATAAAAACTGAAATTGTCAATAGATAAAAAAAATAAAACAAAAAAAGCCAGTAAAAAACATTCTGGTATGGAGCTGAGTCACTGAAACGCCTGCTCCACTTTACTCTCTATGAAAGCCGAGCAGAAGAAGAGGAGACCAGAGGTGACATGGGTGGGTGTTTCATGCTATTCATTGATACAGAAAAATTCTTCAATATTGTGTGTTTTGAATGAGCTGAAGAAGTTTCATTCCAACTATTTTGTCTTAACAGAATCGCCATCAGAAGCATATAAAGCCAGCGACAGAACGCACAGACTGTGACTCTCTTTTTTATCAGTAAAACATTTCTTGAGCAGTGAACTTTTCCTATTTCTTAAATCCCAGTTGAACTGTGTTTAAGACAAGCTAAGGTCCTTCAAACTGAAGCTAACCATGAAGTTGCATGAATGGTAGAAAAATGAGTAAACCGTAAACCAGTCCACCTTTAACAGTAAAGAAATCCACCTTTGAATATAAGTGTCGGTACTTCCTTTGACTATATTTGTAGAGACGAAGTAGACATCAGAAGGCACTGGCCATCTTTTTATCCAACCAACCAGTAATAACAGAAACACCAGTAAAGCGACATAGAGCCACAACAAGATGGCTTCAACCTTAAAGATGCTAAATGCCAGATTGGGAGCATTTCTATGCCTCCGCACGGCTCTCAACATGGCGACAGCTGAGCCGGCGGATCGTGGCTGACAGTGAAAACAAGGGCAACAGTACTGACAGAGCTAACAGTGTTAACCTGGGGGGGGGGGACCAGAGGGTTGGTGGTACGCTTATGCGACGTGACCTTTGGTCAGGACGGCGTTAACAGCTATAACCACCATATGAGAGCATTGTAAAACGGCGGCCGGCCAGTGGGGCATGCTCACATGCACGAACATACACTACACAGCGGGAGAGCAACTTCGTTCTCTGCTCAGGTAGACATTACTCCTCTATATCTTTACATAGACTAATAGTTGTCTGCTGCTATATTAAAGATCTGGATATAGATATTGTATAGAGCACCTTTAATGACCTATTTGAAAGTCAAACCCCAAATAAGGTTCGTCAATGAAAAACGAAAAGACAGATTTGGAGCTTCTTGGCGGGTGAAAAGTGGAGTTGGAGGAGAGGACGTGCTATCTCAGACATCACTGATGCACATTAACCCCCCTGAAGAAATAATCTTTTCAGTGACACGAGGATAAGAGTCTTGATGTTCATAAAATAATCCGAAGCTCCACCAGCACACAGATTTTGAAATCATAAACTAGTGGAGATTGAAGCATTAAGCTCTGATAGAAAACCATCGCCATTACTGAGAAATGTAAAACCAGCATCTTCGACACTCTTCAGTCCTAAATGAATCAATCCAGTCGGGATGCAGACAGATTGAGACCATTCTTCACTTTGATGTATTGCAAATGACACAAATCCTACTTAGCACATGAAAGAGGAGCATAAACCTCCGAACAGAGAGGGGCAAGATGGGGGAAGGGGAGGGGACACCACCAACATTATATAAGCACTGGCGTCCTCCTCTTTCAATGTCATCTCAATGGCAGATGATTTTAGGAGGACGAACTGAATTTCCAGTCGCAGCCTTGTGATGCACGATGACAACACTGACTCAAACATGCACTAACAGGCCTTTCAGAACAACACAGGCACGGTTGAAGAGCTCTCGCTTACCTCCAGAAATGAAACGCGTGCAGCGGGCTGCATGGACTGCAGGGGCTAGTGGGAGTGGGGCTCAAGCTTCGGGGAGTGAGGCTGTAAGTTAAATGGAGTGTAGTGAATAGTTGTCTTTTATCACACACACAGGACAGAACCCCCCCACCCCCCCCACACACACACACAGCTCTGACACATGCCCAGATGAAGACAGCAGCATCATGAAGAGTAATGATCTATGTCAGACTATTTAAAGAGCAGATTCCCAAGGTATCTGTCTGCTTCTGTAATGTTTGTTTGACATTGGGGATGTCTCGTATAGGTTGTTTCAATTCAGACTAAAATCAAAGAAGATGTGCTTAAAGAGCTGCAGTTTATGAAGGGAGCTTACAGATTAACCTAATGTGATGAGGTTAGCAATATCTGATCATCTCCTGTGATTGAAATCATGCAGAAACTTTCACTTTACATGTGTGATGTCATAGATGGAGCTATTTAAACCGTGGCACTGCAGAGCCTTTGGTCATATAGAGGTGAGTAACTTCAGCTGCACACTTAAAGGGTAAATCTGGGGATTTTTCTATATTTCTCTTATTTTTAAGAAATTCCACGAAAAGACCAAAACCAACTATGCATGCATTCTACTAAGAACTATTTTGTATGTATCCAAAGGCTGATGTGTTATTCTTCTGAACAATAGAGTTCCATTGTTGTCTAAACACTATTAAAAACACACCAATGAGCCTCACTGTTGCACTGGGTCACATGTTCCTTCATTAAGATGAACATGTAGTTTATTTTGATGCACCATCCCGCTGCAGTAAATACTCAGTAAGGTGGCTGATGAAAATAGTCCCAGACCAGAGGCCGTATATAAGTGGACGTAGTGACCGTGATGTCACCCATCGGTCTGTGGACTGCGGTTTGAAGCCTTGAGTTTGACCTTTTGGCCGTCGCCATCTTGGTTTTTTGCAACCAGAAGTGACACGAGAGGGTGGAGCTAAGTACAGCCGAATAAGACATTTTCAGGCGACCAAAAAGGTTATAATTAACTATAATGAAGTGAAAACACACTGTGAAAGACCGAACAACGCCGTGGTAGCGACTTGTCAATCACAAGGTAGCCCCGCCCTAAAGCATCCCCTGCTTTATGGTCTATCTGACTCTAAATGGGACCATAATTTACTAAATGAACATCATACTGTATTGAAGAAGACTTGAAACTAGAGATTGAGACCATGAACTCATGTTTACAATGTTTACTGAGGTAATAAATCAAGAGAGAAGTAGGCTCATTTTCTCATAGACTTCTATACAACCAGAGGAGTCGCCCCCTGCTGGCTGGTAGAGAGGCTGCAAGTTTAAGGCACTTCCACATTGGCTTCACTTCTCTGACCGGGTGGTAGCCCGCTGTCCCCGACAAATGCCCTATTTCCTCCTGGCTGAGTAATGTCACTACTGTTTTTAGGAAATTACTGAGCATGCAAGTTAAGAAAAATATAAAGATTGATGTTTTATGTAGGAACCAATGGGCCGGGGGTGAGAACTACAGACAAGCTGGGGAATCAGAAAGTATTGACTGACAGATTTTGGTCTTTTCATGGGATTTGTTGACAATTACAAAAATATATCTGCATAGAAATAATGGTTTTAAAGCTAATTTAACGTAGTCACTCATCTCTCAACTGCAGGTTTTAAAGCCTGAAATGGAGGGAACCATAACAAATACATTGTTGACCTAAATAAAAAAAAATCAAGTCAAACCGATGACTGTGGCTTTGATAAAAAGGGAAAAGCTGACATAGAAACACACTGATTCACTGCTTTTCACCTTATTGATCACAACCAACAATCATAGGTGTGCTATGAGTGTGTGTGTGTTTCCTACGTGTGCACTGTGTGAATGTAAGTGTGTCACGCCAGCAAAGAAAGCATGTTGTGCAGTTGCGGCACTCCTTTGCGTGACACATTATCGGTCTACGTATCACACAAAGCGTGCATGAAAACATGAATACGTGAACACACAAGACACACAACCACAAGGAAGCCTCTGTTGCCTAGCTGTGAAGGATTTTACATCAGACTTCCTGCTACAGATGCTGCTGCTGCTGCTAATGCTAACGCTGCACAAGCAACAGTGAAAGACAGCAACAAATATGAGACAGAGACAGATGAAGCTACACACTGCAGAGGAGCTGCCACCCCGGGAGGAGAACGGAGGAAAATACTCACTCTAGCGTCAGCCCTGGAATTCTCAGCCTCTCCCGCTGGGCTTTCATGGCTGAACTGTGCTCGTTTGCTCTATTGTGGTCATGATATGCATTCACACTGCCTGCCTGCCGCCCCCCCTGCACTGACAAAGAGCCAAACCCAGCCACAACAGTGCGATGAGACCGATTGGTTTTCTCTCCCCCCACAAAAAGGGAGGGGGTAAAAAAAAAAGGGGGCTACGGTTCTTGTTTTGGTCTTTCTACTTCCCACCTTGAAGCTGTCAAATAAGATCCTCAGTAGCCTGCGGAGGGCACAGAGGCAGGACAATACCCCTTCTTCCCACCCCTAATACACGCCCCCTGCTCCTTCACATGCACATATCTGTCCCCCACTCCCCACCACAACCATTCCTCCACCAGCTGGTGACTTGCTGCGTAGCAAAAATGCAATAAATTAAATCTGCATTTTGTCCGCTCCTCTAACACGCAGTCACCTTGACAGATGCTAACGCGAGGCACGCACCATACGATGCGATGTCGCCACAACCACAGGGATGATGTCATCTTCCGTAGAAAAAACATAATGCACCACAACCTGCCAGTCCACGTCACTCAGTCAGTGTACAGCCGGACAGAACGCACTCACACCTGGCTTCTTATAAGACAAATCATACAAATAATAATAAAGAAGAAGAGCTAGAATAACAAATCCATGCATGAATGAAGTGTTTGTGCGTTGTGGCTGAAACCTAAAGTAATAAAGCATGATGACGCAGCAGAGTGTCCTAGCCCCTGCAGGGATTTAAAACACTCCCGAGGCTACTGCTCATCATTAGTAAAATCACCCATGATGCATTTTTATCTGCACTTATTGTTGCAGACACTCCATAACCATCAACATCGCAAGAAGTCAAAATGAATCAATGACTCACTGGCAGGAAACTGTCCAAGAAGAATGAACTACTGAATGGCAAAAGAGGGGGGAGGGGGGGACTTATTCAGAAAACACTGTAACAAAAATAACAACACTACTAAAACTGTGTAAGTGTTTGCAATGTGACTGCTGTATGATGATGCTTTTGTTTAACCTGGAATGATGGGAGAAGATGCTGCTGCCTCACTCACTCCCTCACTCCCTCACTCACTCACTCACTCATCCAGTAGACGGATGAATTCTTTATTACTATGAGCATGTTTGAGGAGCAAAGAGTCACTGCAGATGACACCAAACACTGCATTAACCACACAACTAATAGTTGTGGCAGGCAGGAAGAGGAGCGTAAGAAGATGCAGAGTTGTATCTGGAGAAAAGCGGGTCAAGAGTCGGCCACAAACTTGGAGTACACACTATTACCTCATAAGCATTTTGATATTTTTCATCTTTTTAATCTGACACATTTTCCAGTGTGGGTTCAATAAGCTGAAAATTGTTCATGGACTTTTATATTTGAATGCAGGAAAATCAAACTAAATTGTAACAATGGAAGCCAGCCTAGTTAAACCATACAGTGTGCAGATCCTGTGTTTGGCAGAAAGTGAAACCTCTGACCCATGACTTCCTGTCAGCACATGATAAGTCAAAGAAGTTTTTTTTTCCTCCTTCTGAAAGTCAATGAGACGTGACTCCAGCATTTTCAGGGTGCTGGGGTAATGGCCTCTGCCCTTAAATGTGTCTTGGAATATGCAGTGGATTCAAAAAGAGACATATAGTATAAACAGTTTAGGCTTAAGCTGTGTTCACACTACGAGCAACACCGCAACAATCTACAAGTCATTTTTAATTGAAGCCGTGACAGAAAGGAACAAACTGACACCCGCTTGTCGCTGTGACGGGCGTAACGCGCTACAAACAAAGTTGAGCTGGTCTCAGCTTTTATTTCAGCGCTCCGATGACGCGGTGAAGCGTCAACCAATGATATGTTTTTGTTTCACCCTGTTCTGTTGCCAGTTCCCAGTGCTATTTACTGACACAAACTACGTCAACGAGCGCTTGAGCAACACTTCGACGGTGACTCGCCAACAACGTAGCTGTCCACGCCGGCCGTTTTGTTGCTTTTGTCGCTCGTAGTGCGAAGACAGCATTAGCGTTCAGCAAATTTATATGTGTGATCAGAGACAAGAGTAGATAACTTCTACAGATGTGTAGTCATCCATCATCATCCACCATGCCAGTAAAAGGTAATGTACCACTCAGTCTCACCTATCAGATATCACACAGGAATCATCACACCATTCTTCAACACTCATCCTGAGGCTACATTCACACCAACACATTTTCATTTTAAAATGCAGAACATTTGCAATGTTTAAGTCTAACGTCCACACTACTACAGCGTTTTGGACCCCTGAAACGGAGACTTTTGAAAACGCTTCTGACCCCGTTGTAGTCTGCACGGGCGGAAACAGAGACTTTAGAAAACGACGCAGACACCCACGTTTACTTATTGACTGAGTCTTATCAGTCAAGATCATAGACTGTATATACAGTAAGTGAATGTAGTCAATGTGATGTCACCCATTGGTTTGTGGACTGTCATTTTGAGTTCAGTCCTCAAGTTCGGCATTTTGGCCGTCGCCATCTTAATTTTTTGCAACCTGAAGTGACACGAGAGGGTGGAGCTAAGTACAGCTGAACGCTGAATAAGACATTTTTAGGTGACCAAAATTTTACAATTAACTTTTATGAAGTGAAAACACACTGTGAAAGGGTAAAAGTTGTAAGACAAAAACACGGACAAATCCGAGACCGGACAACGCCGTGGTAGCGGCCTGTCAATCACAAGGTAGCCCCGTCCTAAAGCATCCCCTGCTTTATGGTCTATCTGACTCTAAATGGGACCATCATTTACTAAATGAACATCATGCTGTATTGAAGAAGACTTGAAACTAGCGATTGAGACCATAAACTCATGTTTACAATGATTACTGAGGTAATAAATCAAGAGAGAAGTAGGCTAATTTTCTTATAGACTTCTATACAACAAGAGGAGACACCCTCTGCTGGCTGTTAGAGAGAATGCAGATTTAAAGCTCTCTGGCTTCACTTCTCAGACCCCGGAGGTTTCCGCCTGGTCATGATGCGTCCTTCCCTGATTCGTCACACCCTCATCACATGACCCTTTTCCGGAGAAAACAACCAACATCAGCCTTGACCACCAGTGGTTAATTCAACATGGATAATGAATTACAGGCATTGCTGACCTTGTTGTCTCTGATAGAAGCTGTTGCACGGTTAATCAAATCGGGTGACTGCCTATATGCACAGCAGGCATGCTATTATTCCAGTGATCTGCAACAATTCCTGTTTCCAGCAGCGTTAACAACTTTTGGTGATGGTAGGTGTCTCACCAAGGTCTTCATAATAATATAGATGTGCTACTGTACCTGGGGTATGAAAAACTTTCACTGACTCACAGCACACAGAGTGCAGAGGAGCTTCTATTGTTCAGCTTGAATTCATTTGACATCAGTTCTTACTTGATGCAGGTGAAATAGACGAATCACATCAGTCTCTCAGCAACTGCATGCTGACTGCTTTTTAGTAACACAGAAAGAGGTTCAGAAAGCCAGTCGTTGGTTCACCACTATACACCATCCTCTTAGTTTTATATGCACCTTATTTACACCTTTTAATTAATGCCACAGCTCTCGTCTAAAGCTGCTGCAATTTTTTGCAACTTCTTGTAACCATGTTGTTTGAGGCCGAACTCTCAGAGCACTCAGGAGACGATACATTATCGGTGTCTCATTATGAAAGTACATACTGTCAGAGATGATGAGGCAACTATTGCAAAAAAACATGTAAAATGTGGATAAATAATACTTGGAATAATTGGTGCAATAACTGCCTGGAGAAGTGCAGTTCTGTTCACTCATTATCTTCAACAGTTTGTTTTCTTAACATCTATAAAGTGTTGACTGACTTTCTTTTAGGAAATGAATATATTGTTATTTTTCACAGGGCATCTTAATATCAATACTTTCAAAGATAATCATGTTATATCATTGATTTTTCAAATAAAAATGCTCCTCTGTTTGGCTTTGTCAACTTCAAACTTGATATTCATTATTCTGCCTCCACAATGCCAATCCGTCAGACATAAGAATGATTGAAACACAATGTCTTAGTGCTTTCATTTCATTTAACTTGTATTAAGTCATTTTTGGCCACTTGGGGGCAGTGCACACAACACTGACATATCAAATTAAAAAGTGCACAAAATTATTGGAAACCGTTGCCTATTAATTCATTTAGAGTCATGTTTTGGCATCCTGTTTGGACGCTCAGCAGCGAGACAGAACCAAAACAGCAAAGTCTGGCTGCAAAACTAACCTTACCCCTACCTACCCTACCCTGCAGAACTAACCCTACCTACCCTACCCTGCAAAACTAACCCTACCTACCCTACCCTGCAAAACTAACCCTACCTACCCTACCCTGCAGAACTAACCCTACCTACCCTACCCTGCAGAACTAACCCTACCTACCCTACCCTGCAGAACTAACCCTACCTACCCTACCCTGCAGAACTAACCTTACCCCTACCTACCCTACCCTGCAGAACTAACCCTACCTACCCTACCCTGCAGAACTAACCCTATCTACCCTACCCTGCAAAACTAACCCTACCTACCCTACCCTGCAAAACTAACCCTACCTACCCTACCCTACAAAACTAACCCTACCTACCCTACCCTGCAGTCTGGGCTGATCGGCAGATCAATTCAGCAACAACATATGCGCTCAGAATGTGTGCCAGACCCGGGGATAAATTCACACTGTGTATATAAAAACCTCCGGGAGGACTGTGAAACTACGACTCATAAATCTCACTAAATGGCTAACCGCTGACAACAACTTCATCTGCAGTGATCAGGTTCATGAAGTGTGGCTGACAACATCTGTTGAACTGAATATCACCATAAAAACACGACGTAACAGAATCTACAGTCAACATATCCTGTTGCATGAATCATGTCATTGGGCAACACAACAGCTTTGGTCCTTCAGAGCTGTGTTTGTGCTGAAGGTGAGAAATAAGAATAACAAAGATGGTCAACAACTCCAGTGAGTGCACCTTGAGTTGCCAACACATACGAATGACTGATTTGAAGTTATTTAATTGGACCCAGCAAAAGACTTCCAGTTATTAAGGTCAGCCTATTAATAGGTTCCAGACATCACACAACCAGAATGACAGTCTGACTGATACAGCCCATCACTGTTGTGGCTGTGGAAAAGAAATGATAATAATAATAAATTATATTATTATACATTATTATATATTATATTATATTATATTAATTATATTATTATACGCCTCCTCAGATGTAAAGAGTTTGTGGAAAAGGCTAACCATGGTGATAAACTGCCATGTCGACACCAGCTGGGATGTTAATGACTTCAGATCTTCAGTAGATGGCCCTCTGTCACAGGAAAACCTCGATGAGCTTTCACTGCTCTGTGTTTGAAAAGCTAACTTCCTTCTCCATGTACTTTTTCTTTTTGTGATTAGAAGATACATGTATGTAGAGCAGTGATACTCAACTTACGGCCTGCCGGCCAGTTTCTAATTCATCATGAAAATACATTCATTCAAAATGGCATTTCTTTTCGTACTGTTAATGTAAATAAGGTGTAAATACAGTGTAAATAAGGTGCCAGAATGCATTAAAAAAAACATCAAAATGGACTATAGTTTGTTTATGAAAAAGAGTACCAGGGGAAAATAATAAAAATAAATACCTAAATAAATAAATAAATAAAGGGAAAATTAAACAGAGGAGTAAATAAATAAGGGAATTAATACAAAGATAAATAAATAAAAAAAGCAGAAATATCAATTTATGTCACATTTTATCAATTAATTAATTAATTAATGGCTATATTTATTTTTAATTTTTTGTTACATTAAATTCAATATTTATTTCCTTGTCTAATCATTTATTATTATTTTTTTTCTTCAATATTTCATATTGAATGTCCTCAAATCCTAAAATGCCCACATTTACAACTAAAAATTAGTTGCAGCTATTAATTTCAGTAAAATATCTGATTTATTTGTCATATAGGCCGAGTGTCAATCCTTGTGCCAAGTTACTTTAGTTAATAAATTAAGTTAATAAGTCAGTTAATTTGAAGGGGAAAAAAAGAACCTCAAAGAAAGATGAGTTATAGGCCCTTTAATGTTTTATTTAATGATAGATATTCATCTTTATATTAATAATAATTAATAATATGATTAATGTTTGTTTATTAACTTGCCTCTGGGCAAAGCCAATAGAGTATCCCTGGTGTTGAGTCTTAACCAATGTGGCTTTATTCCCTACTCAGCTCCTACATCTGCCACATTAACATGTTACCCACCCGGTCTAACACATTGAAATCAATCACATCACATTACAGCTAGAATACCAATCAACAGAAGCAAATCTTACAAAATAGAAGTTACTTGATGCTCACTTCATTTTCAACGTGATGAATTAGTCTATAACTGCAGTTATATCAACTTTGTCATATCCAAAACACCATTACTATGGTTACCAAGGTCACCAGAGACTCCAGCGCTCTAAATATAAACCGATGCAGGCGGTGATCTCACAGCAGTCCATTAGTAAAGGCTCACCTCTATTAATGTAGGTGAGCAGCAAGGTGTCATGGGTAAATCTTTCTCTTCCACCATGAAATATATGAAACTAAACCAAAATCAATATCCAGGAAGTCTATTATACCATCACCGGGCTTAAAAGCTGCATTTCATCTGACTAATCAATAGTCAAAGTATCATCTTTAATATATACTGGAAAAACAAAGTTCGGAAACTTGTGTTTGGTGGATTATTTCTCTGTTATTACAAGTCATTGTATTTTACATCGTTGGAAAGCCTGTTTATTTACCTTCACAATGATGTCCAACTTGTAAGGATCATGCATTTGTGGGATGAGCAGCACAGCTGATTATGTGGGGAGTGCCCAAGAAAAATTTGCCAAAATGCCCTGTCAATGGTAAACAGTGTATTCTCATAAGGCTACCAGGAAGCCTGCAATGACTGCCCTTCACCGTCAGGCTCGTTTGACCTGGTGTCGACAACACAGACAATGGAACCTGAACATGTGGGGGAATGTCATGTTCAGTGATGAGTCCAGGTTCTGTCTGCCAAAGTTGGACGGCAGGGTCAAAGTATGGAGACGACGTGGAGAACGCTATGCTGATTGTTGAACCGATGGAGTAACAGCTTTCTAGTGGGGGCATCTCCCTCACTGGCAAAACAAGGCTTGTCATCATTGAAGGCCATCTCAATGCAGGGAGATATCGGGATGAGATTCTGCAGCCAGTGGCGATCCCATATCTCCACAATCTGGCACCTAACTTCATCCTCCAAGATGACAACGCTCGCCCCCACAGAGCCAGGGTTATCACAGACTACCTCCACAATGTGGGAGTAGAGAGAATGGAACGGCCTGCCAAGAGTCCAGACCTCAACCCAATTCAACACTGGTGGGATCAGCTTGGGCGTGCTGTACGTGTTAGAGTGACCAACACAACCACGCTGGCTGACCTGCAACGAATCCTGGTTGAGGAATGGAACGCCATCCCACAGCAACGTGTGACCAGGTTGGTGACCAGCATGAGGAGGAGGTGCCAGGCTGTTGTGGCTGCGTATGGATCTTCCACCGCTACTGAGGCTCCTGACGGTGGATTAATTGAATAACGTGTAAAATTGCCAATATGTCTTGTTTGTTCCTTGTTACTGATAGAGAGTTCAATCATCCAATCCACGAAACAACTCAAAACAAGAGTCAATACCAACAGGAGAATACACTGTTTACCATTGACGGAGCATTTTGGCAAATTTTTCTTGGGCGCTACCCACATAATCAGCTGTGCTGCTCATCCCAAAAATGCATGATCCTTACAAGTTGGACATCATTGCGAAGGTAAATAAACAGGCTTTCCAACGATGTAAAATACAATGACCATTAGCATTGTAACAACAAAGAAATAATCCACCAAACACAAGTTTCCAAACTTTGTTTTTCCAGTTTATATATATATATATATATATATATATATATATATATATATATATATATATATATATATATATATATATATATATATATATATATATATATATATAGAACTCAACGCACTGCAAAATTAAGAAAAAACATCAAATAGACACAGCAAGCAAATGAAGAATGATCTTCACCAACTTAAAAAACTTAAAAAACTAATAATCGTCACATACATACATACACAAACTTTACGACACACGTGCAGAATTTAGAAAACATCTTCACAATACATTAACACATCAATGAGACAACACGTGTGCATCATTTGGAAAAAGATCTGCAAGAAGCTCACAACACAACGGAAACTGTTTCCAGGGGACACTGAAGAGTGATGCCCACCCAGCTGGGACACGCGGCTATCAGCCCACTTCAATAACTTCATAATCCACTATAGGGATGCACCAAAATTCTGGGCCGATACCAATACTTAAATTAATACTTGTTGATTTTGTTTTTTGCTGTTATTTATTCCCCTTTTGTGCCGGGAAACAAAAAACAAAGACCTAAAAATATAACTGAGCTGTTTTAAAGTCAATCAGCATTTCATTATACTGTCTCTGAATGAGCACAAATTCAAATCGTACCTTTAATATAACCTTCTTTCACATTCAAAATATGAATTTATTAGCAACTGCTTCAAAAGCCTTTTCAGCCGCTGTAACCTACAACTCCTGATTCAGTACTTACAGTCCAAACACAAATATTAGTTTTGTCAAACATAAAATAAATGGAAATGGAAAAGTGATTAGAAACATAAGCAGTGTTTCTCTCACATAGACTTTATTTTGGGGGGGGGGGGGGGGGGGGGGCTGCCCATATATTAACGGCCACGGCATATTCAGCAAATGTCATTTGAGAATTTCACACCAGAGTCAGAATAAATAGTATGTATGTTGCTTATTGGGAAGTAATGCACAGAATATGTGCAACCCATAAGAGCAACAATAACCTTTTCAGGTCACATAAATGTTAGTTATGTGACTCTAAAATGTGTTAATAATGTAACCTAAATACAACTAATATTTCACAAGTTGTCACACAATCATCAAAGGTGACTGGAGGCCAAGAACGTTTACATAATAAAATGTGATTCATTGACACCTTTTGACTGAAGAGCCCACTCGTGGACGATCATGAGTTCACACATTCAGAGTTTCTTAATCTAAATATCAATGAAGCTTCATCACTCAGACTCTCACAACTTGGCCTGCCCTGAATTAATGCTGCATATGAAAGAAAAATATCTAAAATCAAACAGTTTCTTATATTGGTAGCATTCCCAGAGAAACTACTACGAACATCAATTTGATTATTTTATGTAATCTTTTGATATTTTATGTGAAATTTTAATACCATGATATTGATTTCAACTATATCATGCGGTCCTACTGTGGAATACTGTGATTCATGTTTATTCACATCATTATCAGCATACAGCTGAGTTGAAATGTTTAAAAAGGTTTTAACTTTATAACCCTTTATACAAATATTATTTGAGCTAATTTAAGTTTCTGCACTAACAATGTGATAACTGGAGGTTAAGGTTCATTACATGATATAAAGCAGATGTCTTTATGTAACATACTCTACGTCTGGGTACTTACAAACTGCCTCTTCTGGGAAGACTCAGCTCTTTCTGGAAATGAAAAGAAAAAGAGTTATAAGCACAAAAATTGAAAACTTAATAATAACAATATACAATTTAAATGAATCATCAGTTATCCTCATGTGCACTCCACGAACATTAACAAAAGAAAGTCCCCTTACAAAACGTGTGACATTTAAAAAGGCTACTTGGTTATTCTATATAAACAGTGTAAAACATTGCAATCATACTTTATTGTAACTAGATTGATGTGATGTATCTGATGAGTGCATATATAATATAAATATAATATAATAATAACTGAGGTCTGCATTGGAATAAGTGTTGCATTACGCTTTCATGTACTAAGATCTGGGTTTGACGTGCAAAGCTGACACATTTCAAGATTCATAAAAGCTGTCACATGTTTTTTTTTTCTTTATAAATGACGAGCAGGAGGCCTGTTCTCCAGGAACATCCCAATCAATGAAGAAGAGCAAAATAAAGAAAGTTAAAATGAAGGAAGAGATTGAGTCTGTTATAAAACAGCTGCAGCTTTACAGCCTCACAAACAGACACCATATGGCTCACAGAGCAGGTGTGAAACGGTTCCATCTCATCCAGGTGTGAAACGGTTCCATCTCATCCCAGAGAACTGGACCAGAAGTTTAAAGAAAGCATCTGGATTTAAACCTGAAATCAGCAGCTGACAGGCTGTTCTCATACACCGTTTATACCATCAGCTGTATATAAAGATGGACGAAATGACGGCTCTCCAAAAAGTGAAGCCAAAACATCTGGATGGCCCCCTGGTGGCTGGCTGCAGTATAGCTCATAAGTCCCGCCCCCCTCCATGTTAGCGGATGGGACTAACTAAAAAGTCAAAGTACACGTCTAATACACTTTTCCCAAAGATGGTTTCTGTCATTTCAGGTAGTTCTAGCGACGTACATAAAACCTGCCTTGGCGGAGGTCTGCGCTCTCCGAGTGCACCTTGTGCTGTCAAAAAAATGGGTGAGACGCCATGACACCTGTGAGTCTCTCTTACGGCCGTGCTCGGCTCGCGCTTGGTTCAGGCGGCTGTGTGGGCGGGTGACCTCGATACCGTGGTTCCACCGTCCGATCACTACTACGACTCTGGCGCCAAATGACGGCGAAATCTCAAGATCACGCCACTTCTGTAGTTATTAGTTAGTCTTCTGTAGCTAAACCTAACTAATTAGTTTTGTTGCCTAAATCTAACCAAGTCAGATGTTTATTTTTTAAAAAGACTGTATATAATATATATAATAATATATATACAATATGTTATATGCACTTAAAGAGTGGAAACTGATGGAAACATTTGTAGGAAAGTGCACAAATGAGGAATCACCCTTCATAAGATATAAAAAAGTGTTGTATGAGGATATGTTGCAGCTGAAGCGCGTGAACATGAAGGCTCTGAAAGGACAAACCCAGCTCCAAAGAATGAAAACTGACGTTTGCATGTTTATCTTCTTTCAGTGTATTTAATTAAAGACGATAGTGTATATAAAGATGTTGCTGAAGTCAACTGTAGAAGGCAGAGTTACACAGAGGTCAGGGTTTACTGGGAGTAGTGAAGCGCACCAACAATGCCCTCATTGATTTCTTGAAGGATTATGTGCTTTCACAGGCTTCTTACTTAAAAGGATAAAACTGCTGTTCAGTTCCTTCACAGAAAATTAAATGATACAAATTTCATTCAAACACTCTGAAGAACATATTTCTCGAAAAGCTGCCAGGAACCAAGAAGTAAAATACATCCAAGCACAGCTGCTGCTGCCGAGGACCGACATCAGCCGCGGTGACAGACGAGCACACCGTGTACAGATCATTATATCCCCCGTAGAGTGTTTGTTTAATTACAGTAGTTTCTGGTAAAATATCTGCTTGTTTTATGGGCCTCACACCTGAGCTCTTTTTTTTATCAGCAGTGTGAAACAAACACAAAGCTCTGCAGCTCCCTCCTGGATCGGCCCTCTTGTTGTAAAAGAGGACTGATAAATAAGCAGATCCATTTCATTTTGTGACTACAAATCCCTCTGATTTGATCATTTGGTTGTCTAATAACAACCCGATAAGGACGAGGTCCTTTGTCTCTAACAGTGTAGGACATTGAGTTGATGTGTATTGGCTGCTCCAGTCAGCAGAAAAAAGAGCTAAGCCCCACTCTCCCTTTGCTATCAATTAGGGCTTAATGTCTGGCTTCCCCTGCTGCCTAGAAGACCAAGGGCAGAGAGTTTCCTTGGGAGACATGACCGCAGCTCACACAACACTAATTACAAGCAGGGAATGACTTACGCTGGTGGGATATCCACCAAAGCACAGTGTGATGTCTATAATACCGGCAATATGAGAGCAGAAACATGATGATAATAAACCCATTTATTGAAAAACACATGTATTCATGTGAAATCAATTCATGCCTCTGGAAAGTATTTACATAAAGAGGAATAAATGCATTGTAATGACTTGCTTATTTATGCTTTTGATGCTTTTTTGACAGCTTTCTGAGTAAGCAAAGCTTGTGTAGAGAAAGTGGGATATTACTGACAGCAAGCGTATTCAAAGTGCACTGTGTGACATGGTTTTAATGAAATGGAGAGTGAGACGCATACAAACTCTCCTGCTGACTGAACTTTGGATTTGTCTTTGCCTCAAAATCAGTTTTTCTGTGAATGAAACAGCCCTGGTATTACCAAATGAAAGCACTTATTCCAGCACAAACAATGGTCTGTTTCAAAAGATTATACCAGAAAACCATATTACCAGAAATTCTGAGCTCACAGAAACTAATCAAAATTTCTGAAAAAACATAAAAAGAATGATGATAACTCGGGTTAACAACATTACAGCCTACTACCATACCTGCCACTCAAATCCTCAAACTCATTAAATCCATTTCTGATATTTTTCAACATGTATTTACATTTTATAATTACCTCTACAGAGCTCTCAGGAGGAGTGCTGAGCTTTGAAGCAAATTTTACACAGTGGCCAAAAAACTTCTGGGTCCGTCATGTGATGCCATCGGGCCCAAAAAGACTGTTTCCCCATAGACTTACATCGTCTGTAATCATTTATTTAGAGGTGAATCAACTTCCCAGTTCTAACACTTGAATAGCCCTTATTTAAAAAGTTGTAAAATGCACTGAGTTATTTCCCTTCCTCTGTTCATGTGAATGAGCCCCAGATTAAGGTTAGAGCGAAGGCCGGGAGGAGGGCTGGGAGGAGGAGTTAAAGGAGCGAGGGCTGGGAGGAGGAGTTAAAGGAGCGAGGGCCGGGAGGAGGAGTTAAAGGAGCGAGGGCCGGGAGGAGGAGTTAAAGGAGCGAGGGCCGGGAGGAGGAGCTAAAGGAGCGAGGGCCTGGAGGAGGAGCTAAAGGAGCGAGGGCCGGGAGGAGGAGTTAAAGGAGCGAGGGCCAGGAGGAGGAGTTAAAGGAGCGAGGGCCGGGAGGAGGAGTTAAAGGAGTGAGGGCCGGGAGGAGGAGTTAAAGGAGCGAGGGCTTTGAGGAGGAGTTTTAAGAAGGGGGCTAGGAGAAGGAAGATCCATAGAAGATCAAGGTACTTTTATTTCATGCACCACTGAGCAACTTTAGTAGGAATGACCGGGGCCTTGCCGCCAATGCTGTATCCAGTTCTCTTTATACATCCATGTTCTATATAGTAGCTTTTAATGTTACTGGCGGGGTCCTCCACTGCCATGTGGGATTCAAAATGCCTTCACATGCAAAAGTGTTTCACAGAAAACAATGCATAAGTGTAAAGAAGTGTTACTGTTTTTAATTGGATCTCATTGAGCATCACTGCTTACAGTTTACTCTCTTAAAGCTGCAGTAGCTAGAATATTTTTATAGTTTTATAAGAATAACTTTTTTTAAATCATATTTGCTCCATTTCTACCCACTGCTGCTTTAACCACATATTAATCCAAACTAAACATTTCCTCCTGCTGGCTGGTTCCAGGAGGAGGATTTAACGGCTGTGATATTTCCTGCCGTGGTGGTGGTTAACCTCGGTAGCATCATTTAGAAGACGGTCAGTTGGTGGACTTCACCTCTTGCTTCATCATCCCTTCCAGACATTTCTCTCCATGTGCTCAGGGTCAGAGTGAGTCTGAGCTGTGTGTTAACGTCATGGTCAAACAGTGTGTCGGACTAGTGCAGCTGCAATATCAACAGCACCAAGACCAGCAGGAGAAATGAATTCAATGAGAGACCAGTCCTGGGAACTACACATGCAGTACTCCCTTCTCCATACCTATTGTGTACATTTACAAAAATACTTTTACTTAGAGTTTTAGATCTGTGAATTTTCTTTTTAGCCTCTTTGGATAGTAACACATGCTGTGTAGTATACACATTTAAAGGTCCCATATTGTGCTCATTTTCAGGTTCATACTTTATAAATACATTATTTTCCTCATACTGTCTGCCTGAATATACCTGTATTTACCCTCTGTCTGAAACGCTGCGTTTTAGTGCATTTCCACAGAATTGCGTTGCTAGGCAACAGTTTGGGTCCATGTTTACTTGTGTTACTGTGATGTCACACAGGGTGTTGATTTGATGACAACAGTAGGCAACAGTTTGGGTCCATGTCTACTTCCTGTCAGCTGATGTTATTCACATACACTGCAACCAGGAAATAAACTGGGACACATTTAGAATGTTTACGGTAAAACCGTGTAATGGTCTAAATATTGTATATCTGTGTCATCACAAATGGACAGAAATCCGAACAGCTTGTTTCAAAAGCACAACTTCTGCATACGGGCTGTGTGTATTTCTCCGTATATCGAGCATTTTTATAGTTTAACAGTATTTATATAGGACTTAAACCTGCTTTATAATATAAAAGACATGAAAATCTCACTTTTTCCAATATGGGACCTTAATTGTGGCTTAATGCAAATTGTGTTTCTGCTCAAATATGTGTGTTTTTTCAAAGCCAGCATAAGGCTTAACATAAATACAAGTATTTCCATTAGATTTTATGATCCTTAAGAAGTTCAGAAGCAGTCAAACAGGCAACACAAACAGAGTAATTGCATGAAAAGCTTTCATCTTTGAAAGTTGTTCGTCAGAAAAACAAAGTAAACCTCGTATGTTTAATCATTTGTTTATCCGCTAATCTCCTCGGTGCTGACACAGTGAACCTGAGACGGTTTATTGTTCCACAGAGTAAATGTCAATTACTGACTTCAAGCAGCAACATTTCATCTCCGAGACGCCACATCAAAGCTGCCGTATTTGCTCTTGTAAAAAAGGCTAATGTGTAATGGTTCATTAATTATTCTCTTTGATTTATTTTGGATTTTCCTACATCTCAAGATCAAAAGTGTACTTGGTTTTATGGTGGTTTGCTGCTGACTGGCGGGAAAACACTTCAGACATGTCATCAAATCAACACCTTGTGTGACATCACAGTAACACAAGTTGAATCCCTCTAATCCTCACTTAGTCTGGTCTGACCAGCTCTACTGAACTACCTTGTAGTTAGCATATAAGTGTCTACAGATAATATATAAGATTAGGGTTGTCCATAATAAACCGTTTAACCGTTTAACCGTTAACCGACATTAAGCATTTTAACCGATTAACGCTAACGGTTAAAACGGTTAAAAGAAATGTTAACAATTAACTCAAAAGCTGAGCGGCTCAGAGGAGCGGCTCTTCACTTTAAGGAGAAAAGCTGGTCCACCTTAAATGCAAACGGTGGCGTGCTAATATGCTCGCAACAACAGTCAGAAGCTCCAGAACCTGCAGGAGGAGTCACAGACTAAGTATTTATTATAAATGTACACTTTTATCATGACTACTGATGCTCTCTATAAGAAAGTTTAAATTAGAAAATAAGAACACAAAATAAACTAACAGTTGATTTTCCGGTTTCTGTTGTCATTGTCCTCTTTTCGCCTGATATAAACTCCTCTGGCTGAGATGCTCCTTTTACCCCTTTCACACCGAGGACTCAACCAGGGTTGAACCAGGGTTGGTTGTGTGTATGAAAGGTTAACCCGTGTTGATTGACTCGCCTTTGCGACCCAGGTCGAGAGGTGGGTCGGACCAGGGTCAGACCTTGCTTGGACCAGGGTCGATTTTCGATGTGAATTGCACGGACCAGGGTCGCTACCAAACGGGGCGGGACAAACCTATTCGGTTGCAAATGAGGGCGCACAGTCCGTGACGTAACTGTCACAGGTCACAGGTCGCCTTGGCTCATAAACAAACAGTGGGACGGCAGCAGGAATGTTGTCAGACAGACCAGAGATGAACGACGGACGAGAACCACACGGATGTGTGGCGAGACATCGAGGTGCGGGAGCTCCTGGTCGTTCGCGGTGATGAAGAAAAAAAGCGGTAATGACAGGACGGTGAGAGACAACGTAGTGTAACGTTAACCGAACATAACAATGCTGCTGAATGAGAGAGACATCCGCCGTTACGTTACACGGAAACACACGCGTTAATAATAAGCCGACCACCTCAGGGTACCGCCAGCTGTACGCGCATCTGTTTTTAAAGAGTGTTTACACATCTTCTATGTTACCTTTTTTAACTTTTTATCTTTCAAAATAAACCTGCAAAAAGATTCATTTGTCATCTGTTCTCTCTGTAATAAAGTAACAAACCCAGCCCTGGTTCATTACATTATCAAGCAATTAGCAAACTAAATGAAATATAAACAAATTTTATTATGTTTGGACAAGCTCTTACATTATGCAACAGTTGCCACACGTCCAGCTGAACAACTTTAGTAGGTCTACTATATGTAGTAAATCTTTGCTGGGATGGTGGAGTGAGTGAAATATACATTTCAGTCTTCAGAAGTGTCTAATCCGTTTGTAAATGTAGCCTATATTATCATATTAGATAGCACAATGTAGTCTAATATACGATAAATGGGTACTGTAGCTAGACAGAGGAAATAAGGTTCATGTTGATGAATAGATGCTGTCAATCTGTATGTTGTCTGTATGTTTTTGCATACATTACAGCTCCATACATACAACATAGTTAACATTTCATAAAGCTAAACATGCTGTGTGTACAATATTTATACTGTATACCAAAAACATGCATCATTCTGTGACATTTTATGTTTTTGCTCACATTGATGACGTCACTATCATCTCCTCTCTCTGTAATCCTCCAGAGGTGTAACCCTCTGCCCATTTCTAACACCTGAGCTAATTGGTATGCATTGCTCCCAGGTCTGACCCAGGTCGTATCTGAACTGTCCTGACCAGGGTTCAACCCAGGTTGACTGGCTTGGTTTGAATTGACAAAAGGAGGGTTGGACCTGGGTAGGTTAACCCTGGTCCAACCCTGGGTTACATTTGTTAGATGTTCTGTGGTTTTAAACCTTTGACGTCTGATGAACGACGATGGGAATAACAAAGGCTCCTATTACAGTGTTGTTAACGAAAACTAGGACTAAACATGTTTGTTATCAACCTTTTTTTTTTTCCATAGTCCATATTTTTCATCCAAAGTTGTCACGCGTTTAAAAATAAATACGACCTCACATTGATCGCGTTTACACACTGACTCTGAAACCTTCGTCTGTCATTAAAGTTCTTGGAACAGGTTTGATTTTCTGCATTGTTTGACCACTCAGAGCCACCCTAAATGCAAATGCATCATTTAAATGGCATCTGATAAAGCCGATTGACTTCATTCATTCTTCTCCCAGCACAACTACAAACAAAGTAAAGAGTACAGATATGCGTAATTTAAAGGTCCCATATCGTGCTCATTTTCAGGTTCATACTTGTATTTTGTGTTTCTACTAGAAAATGTTTACATGCTGTAATGTAAAAAAAAAACACGTTATTTTCCTCATATTGTCTGCCTGAATATACCTGTATTCACCCTCTGTCTGAAACGCTCCGTTTTAGTGCATTTCAACAGAATTGCGTTGCTAGGCAACAGCTTGGGTCTATGTTTACTTCCTTTCAGCTGATGTCATTTACATACACTGCAACAGGAAATAAAATGGGACACATTTAGAATGTTGACGTTTAAAACCACGTAAGGGTCTAAATATTGTATATTTGTGACATCACAAATGGACAGAAATCCTAACGGCTTGTTTCAAATGCACAATTTCTGAATACGGGCTGTGTGTATTTCTCCGTATATTGAGCGTTTTGATAGTTTACCAGTATTTATATAGCGCTTAAACCTGCTTTATAATATAAAAGACATGAAAATCTCACTTTTTACAATATGGGACATTTAAAGCTATATTTTGGAATCGGGGATGGTCGCCAAACAAAGGATGTATGAAGGATTAAGACAGAAGTGATTGAGCTCTAGGCAGCTGAAAGATAACTTCATTCAATAACCCCATTTGGGACTAGCGCTCTCCCTTGTACCCACGTATTTAATTCAGTTTTGTTTGTTTGTTTTGTCAACACATCGGACTCAGTGTGCTCGGTTTCTATGAGTAACGATTTTTTTAGCAGATGACGGATTAAAAAAACGTCCACAAAAAAAATACGTACAAATAGGCCTCAAGATGAAACGATGACGAGATGCTACAACATCATGTACATCATACAACATGTGACTTACTAAAAAGACTAAAATGTAGTTTAAAAATAAAATCTCAATGCAGCAGGTTGGTGTCATATCAGGAATACAGGCACACAGTGACCTCAGGTCAGGAGGACTTTGATTAGACGAGATTAACTGAAATGTTCAATTTCATCTCATGACAAAAATAACTTTTCATGACCTAAAACTACACTAAAATAGTTCTGTTTTTCTTTGACTAAGATAAGATTAAAATGCCCTGAATTTCAGTCAACTAAAACTTGACCAAAAAAACAACAACTATTACAGTATGAGGTTGACTAAATATGATAATAAAAAAAAAAGTAACAAGAACATTAGAAAAAGGACTAAGGTCCTAATAATTAAAGACTTTAGTCAGAATTAAATCTTAGCTTCATCTAACCGAAATGCTGCTTCAAAGTCGTAGCGATTAGGAGAAGTCAATAGATCAGTAAAGCTGGTTATCTGCTCCCAACACATGTAGTACAGGAAGGAGACGGACTGCATTATAAAACTGATTGAAGATGGTCTCAAAGTGCACACGTTGACCTCCAGTAAACAGTCTGCACATTTAGAAACAGACAATGAATGAATGTTGATCATATAGAAAACTACAGGTAAGCAGCTGACTTCTATTAACCATGACAACTACATCAGTAAATCCAGACCTACTGTCAGTCTGAACTATTATTATGTCCAGCTCCATGTGAGAGATATTGATCTGTGAGCCAGCGGGAGGAGAGTCAACAGTAAAGCACACAAACACTGTTAGAAAGCTTTGCTGATTGAATCTGTCGGCATCCTCACATTTCTCCTCGTAGCGAGATGTTAGCTGTCATAAATACTTAATCCACCGCTCATCCAATGTTGTAAGAGGGAAACTATTCATTACTGAGAGGAATGTTCTGCTAATTTGATCATCTCTCTTTTGTTTAATGAGGAGCTCCTTTTAATCTCATGATAATGGACCCTTAAAGGGACTGTTTGTAACTTCTTACACGTATAAATCATTGCGGGTCGGTGTCCCATGCGCGCTCGCGTGTGGCTACACTGTTCAGACAAGACTCCAACACAAACTACACAGAAGCACCAAAACCTCTTGGTTGTATCTAGTGAAGCCCGTCTGTTAAACAGTGTTGGCCGCAGTCGGAGGACGCGGGGGAGACCGTAGCTTTGGTCTCCAGGACCGGAGTCTCTGCTGTTACTCTGCTCCTCTACCTGCTTGCCTTCACTCACACACCGCGCTCGTTCTTGCTCTTTCACTCCACTCTCACGTGCATGCGCGCACACTCCACACTGTAGAAGAGTTAGCTAACTCTGAGAATATCTAGTGAATGTACAGTGGACGTTTGTGCAGAAATAACTGCTGCAGCTCCTCCAGACCAACAGAGGTTTCCCGTGTCTTGTGAGGTGACGGGGCTCCTCAGAGAGAAACGTTATCGTCTCTGACCAAAACTCCGGTGTCTCCCGTTCCCTCCGGCCGCGGTCGAGAGGTTGAGGCAGGAAAAGCCAACACTAGGATCAGCATTGATTCATGGAGAGACCTTGGTCTGGTCAGCTAACATTACTGCCAAGCAGCTGAAATATAGAGTGATATTGTGCTTTTTGCTGACGTGTGTCGCCTCATTGTGTTGATGCTCGTTCATGTCTATGTAGAGCGAGCACAAGCGCGAGCAACAGGACGCTGACTTTCGTTGACTTAACGGCCACAGGTGTCGCTGTTTACAAGACATTTCTGATTCTTACAAACAGTCCTTTTAAGGATTAAATAAATGTATACTATTCAGAACTATATTCAGTCTAACTTCTTCTGATAACTGCATGTTAGAAGTTATTTGTTGGCAGCTGGTCTGGTTCATTCATCATTAACATAATATATTAATATATATAATTATCAGGTATGGGCTGCTACAGTTTAAACTTGTTGTTAACGAAGTCTTGGTTGTCCAAATGCCAAATGTACACGGTTTATATGTTATGGATCGGGATGTCACGAGAACCGATACTTTGGCACTAAGTCGATGCCAAAATTCTGGAAATGTGACGATACTCATTTTTCTGCAGTACCGTAGGTACTGGGGTTCAGGGCTCAGGGCTAACGTCGTCCCGGGGACAATAGAAAATGTCCATAATGACACCTCACTGTGAACAACAACTCTGTGTTGAAATTGGCAGGAGAGATTGTAAATTTAGCTGTTGGATAAATAACAGAGCTAACAGCTAACGTACAGAGGATGGATTGAGTTACATTATGATGCGTTCAAGCTCTATTCAGAATGAATATTGGGCGAAGGTAAACTATAACGTTATCATGATGTGTTCACATTTTGTTTTTGGAGAGAGACTTAAGTCGGATCATCAGGGATTATTAATGAATTCACAATAACGGTGACAAAGGAGTGGATGTTGAAGTACATGGGATTTATTGTTTTACTTTTATTTGTTACTGTGGTGTAGAACTGGGTATCAAGAATCGTGGAATTCCACTGGTATTGGCATCGACTACTAAAATTCTGGTATGGTGACAGACCTAGCTATAGCATATTAGTAACCGCATCTAACTGATGTCTCTGGTGTCTGTTGATGTTCGACAGAAGTGATGAACAAACTCAGACGACAGAAGGGATGCACAGCTGGAGATGACAGAGGACCGGAAGCTACTAAAGACATCCTTCCAGTTAGAACAGAAGGTACTGTGATGACATCAGCAACCAGGCAAACTCCAGTGACCAGAGGTATAACTGTCAAGTTATAACAAGTTGTATAATAGTAAGGGAAATATGATTAATAAACGTTATTAAAACCATTAACAGTACTAACGGAACCTGATATAAACATGCAGTCACCTTATTTTTGTCCTGCATGCAAAATATTCTTCATTTTTGGACACATTTTAACCCTAAAAAGTTTCACCAATATAAATTTATCAGATTGAGATCCATCCATTACAAGGAACACAATAAAACATTTACCAGGAAGAAGGTCTTTCTCTCCCTGGTAAATTACAGTGTCCCTACTGACATACAGTTTAACATGTCAGGATGATAATAAGCTGAGGAATAGACAGAGCTTGTTGGACTGAGAAGCAGATGCATACAGAGATGAACTAATAGTCTTTATACATCTTTAATCTGCTAGAAGAGCAAACCAGAGGTAGTGTAGGTCCTGGGATCCACACCAGAGGCTGCTATTGTATATATATAATCTTACACACTAATACCAACACCATCTTCTATTGGTAACTCATCTACAGTGTGTTAGGCTACTAAAAGCATCTTTCATTTCCCAGTGATGACGGACGTTTTCTTTTGTGATCATCCTTCCTCAAGGAGAACTTTATCTTTTAATCTGACCCTTTTCACAGCATTAAAAGAAGTGCTGCCGGAGCTGAAAGGAACTCTTGCACAAGGACACTTCAGCAGAGAGGCTGCTTACCTCCAGCTAAAGAAAGGCTGTCCTATTCACTCGTCCCTCCCAGATGAGAGCTTTTCTTTGCTGCTTCAGTGAAGTAGTTCAGTCTGTCGTCAGATTAGCACTCAAAACAACATCCCAATGACTGCCTCTCCTCTCCTGGAAATATAATGTTTTATCTACAGTTATGTTAATATGATCAGGATTTATGGGCCGGCCTTAATAAGGCGATCAAACATGTGCAAGTAAGATTTGTCTTTCTGGTGTTTTGTGAGCCAGGCTGCATCTCACCAGGTGGCTCTCGCCACTTCACACAAACGGCTCTTTGGAGGAACACAATGCCACTGCTCTCGTCTGGAGAGAGCTACCTGTTTTATTATGGAGGCAGCGTTAGATGTCAGAAGTACAGTAAAGCCCACGGTACAACGCAGTAGCTTCTGACAGGCTGCTCCTCAGGGGCCGCGCTATAGGCATCATTAAAATCTATACAAATCCAACAAATTTTATATAATGAGGAGACATGGCGGCTGTACGCTCTCATAACAAGACTACAAACCTGATGAGACTACAGACACAACCACAACATACTGTACATACTAAAGGGAGTCTTCTTACAGTATGTGAGACAACAGAGGTGCTGGTTACAGCTGAAAGTCAAATATCTTCATACTTAAAAGATACAATGGCTTGGGCTATGTATACTGTATAATGACTCAATCGATTAAAAGATTTAATCACAATTAATCGCATGATTGTTCAGGATTAATCACATATTTATGTGTTCAAAATTAACCTTAAAGGGAGATTTGCAAGTATTTAATACTCTTATAAACATGGGAGTGGACAAATATGCTGCTTTATGCAAATGTATGTATATACTTATTATTGTAATAATTAACAACACAAAACAATGACAGATATTGTCCAGAAACCCTCACAGGTACTGCATATAGCATAAAAAACATGCTCAAATCATAACATGGCAAACTGTAGCCCAACAGGCAACAACAGCTGTCAGTGTGTCACCGACACCAATATTCTTGTTCCACCGAAATTAAAGTTTCACAGCGCCACGCAATCATCGATGCATCAGTTGTTTTTACTATAATAAACCCTCAATACTCAACTCCTTATTCCAGCTGTGCAGGTCCGTGTAGAACAGTTAGGATGTGATCACTGTGTTACTGTAAGGAGTGTAAATGCTGAGCTGCATTGAACTGGTTTTCATCATTCACGACTGGACTAGAAGATCAATATCCATATTGTTGTGTGACGGTATAAACAGAGTTATGACATTGACACGTCCGAGAAAATCTATTGATGGTGTGAGCAAAAAGTCATTACTTTATTGGTTGGTTTGTTTTTATCTGCATCCAAAATTCACAGAAATTGAAACAGCTGCTAAAAACAATCACTGCATCTGCAAAATAGGAACGTTTGGGATTCGGTGTGGATAGGCTCATAGAGATGGGTTACAATTTTTAAATTGACGTGTGATTTATTAGCATAAATTATTTGCATTTGGTCTGAAAAGACCTTAAAGGTCCCATATCATGCCCATTTTCAGGTTCATACTTGTATTTTGTGTTTCTACTAGAATATGTTCACATGATTTAATGTTAAAAAAAAACTTTATTTTCCTCATACTGTCTGCCTGAATATACCTGTATTTACCCTCTGTCTAAAATGCTCCGTCTTAGTACATTTCAACGGAATTGCGTTGCTAGGCAACAGTTTTGGTCCATGTTTAATTCCTGTCAGCTGATGTTATTTACATACACTGCAACAGGAAATAAACTGGGACACATTTAGAATGTTTATGTTTAAAACTGTGTAATGGTCTAAATATTGTATATTTGTGACTTCACAAATGGACAGAAATCCTAACGGCTTGTTTCGGACGCACAATTTCTGAATATGGGCAGTGTTTCTCCCTATATTGATTGTTTTGATAGTTTAACAGTATTTATATAGCACTTAAACCTGCTTTATAATATAAAAGACATGAAAATCTCAGTTTTTACAATATGGGACCTTTAACATCTATTTTGAATTTTCATGAATTAGAAATATAGTCGAGGTCATGCAGACCTGAGTAACAGCACACACAAACATACAAGTCTACTGACGCACATGCAAACATGGTCATTACTATTACTTAGTTACTAACTTACTACTACTACTACTATTACTACTACTAACAGCAGAGAAAGCAATTACTGTAGTGCATCACATAAATCTACTCATTCTTATTTACCACAACTACAAAATAAAAGTTAATCAAGTGAAATGCAGATAATATTCCTGGGAATTTTACAGTATTACAAACAAGAACATCATAAAACTTTGAAATTATTCTACTCAAGTCTCAGATCAACCAGACAAGCAAACGCAAGCTACTGACAGACAGTCATGCTGAGCTGAGCTTTATTTAGAGAACTCATTAATGGATCTGATAGTGGGAAACAATATTAATAATAATAATCCTCCTGCGTATTGTTGGTTAGTCGGCGCTTGTTTTCCACAACTCTGAAAATAAATTCTGAACACTGTCACTCTCATTAGGCATCAACGTGCACACTAAAGCTTTCTCTTCTTCCTCTTCTTCTTCATGATTAAGATCAAGTCACAGTTTTTTACTTTTTCTTGCTTATCTCAATAATTTATTTTTCACATACAGCATTTGTACTGGGGCTGTCTTTCGTAGTCGACTAACGCTGATACGATTTTTGTCAACTAATCAATAAGTTGATTTAATTGACAGATCTGTGAAACTGAGTTTCTCCACAAAGAATCACACAAAAAGCACCACTTTAAATCACGTGTTAACCAGAGATGTGCTCATACGTCATTCAGCATGAAAAAAGGCATAAAAAACGACTAATCAACTAAAGAAATCTTAGTTGACTAAGACCAAAATAATCGATTACTCAACTGATTGATTCATTTTTATAACACAAATGTGCAAGTAGGGATGTCCATAATTAACCGTTTAACCGTAAACAGACATTAAGCATTTTAACTGATTAACGCTATCGGTTAAAACAGTTGAAAGAAATGTTAATAATTAACTCAAAAGCTGAACGGCTCAGAGGAGCGGCTCGTCACTTTATGGAGAAAAGCTGGTCCACCTTAACAGCCCACCTTAAGAGGCGGAGCCGGAGTTGCAGGATACAGGAAGTTGGCTCCAGTCTCTGGCTCTGTTGGAAACTCGCTAAAGTTACGCAGACTATGTGTGCGGCGGCGAGCACGAAGCCTCCGGCGGCGAGCACGAAGCCTCCGGCGGCGAGCACGAAGCCTCCGGCAGTGCTAGAGCTGCTAACGTAGCACAAATACACACACTGTTTGTTGGCCACTCGCTACTAAACTAAATGTGCGGTGGAGACTTTTACTGGGAAAGTGGCTGCATGTCCGCGACACTACACGCAGCATCGTAGCTGCTAAGTTAACGCTCCCAGACGGTGAACTGGAGACTCCCGTCAATGAATATCTGTTGTGCTCCTGCAGCTGGTACAACGCTGCATGCGAGGTACAAATCTTGTCGGTTAACTGTTAATAATCGGTTAACTAGGGTCGGTTATCGGTTAAAGGGACTGTTTGTAACTTTTTAAGCTTTTAAATGTTCCGGGTCGGGACACATGCGCGCTCGCGTGTGGCTGAAGTCTCTGCTCCTCTGCCTGCTCGCCTTCACTCACACCGCGCGTGTTCTCGCTCGACATCTAGACGTGCATGCGCGCTCACTCCACACTGCAGAAGAGTTAGTTAAGCTCTGAGTAAATGTGCAGTGGACGATTGTGCAGAAATCACTGCTGCAGCTCCTCCAGACCAACAGAGGTTTTCCGTGTCTTGTGAAGTGACGGGGCTCCGCAGCGAGTTACGTTATCGTGTCCGACCGGGTGCCGGTGTCTTCCTGCTCACTCCGGCTGCGGAGCCCCGCTGCTTCAGAGCCCCGGCACCGACGCTGAAGCAGGAAAAGCCAACACTAGGATCAGCACTGATTCATGGAGAGACCTTCGTCTGGTCAGCTGATATTACTGCTAAGCAGCTGAAATATAGAGTGATGTTGTGGTTTTAGCTGACGTGTGTCGCCTCACTGTTTTGATCGGTATATTTAGAGCGAGCAAGCGCGAGCCCGACGCTGACTTTCGTTGACTTAACGGCCACAGGTGTCGCTGTTAACAAGCATTTCTGAAAGTTACAAATAGTCCCTTTAATACAATTTTTGAAAATTAGCATCCCTATATGCAAGTGTACATGATTAATGATTGTTAATTATTGTGGATATCATTTTTTACCTATTTCATATTTTAGAGAATCGCTTAGCTTTAGTCAATCTCATAATGCAAAAAAAGTAAACACACTTAGGGTGAATACTTGAGGATGTTGTGATATGCCATTAAACTTATTTTAACGGTCCGTTAAATAACAGCCAGTCAGCTCAGCTTAGCATGAAGACTGGAAGCACTGCTCATGGCCAAGATATAGTCCAGCATAACTTGTCATCTTTACAATTTTGGGTTTATACGGATTAAACAAACACAATTTAATATGTTAATAAGTGAGCTTTAAGCTGGGGACATGCCAAGCCGACATCAAGAACTAGTGGCGACGATGGCCACCAGTTGCGTCGCCTTTGTCTTGGCCAGAAAGTCGCTCTCGAACAGCTTTAGAGGTGCTGACAGTCAGATTTTGTTGTCTGCTAGCTGTTTCCCCCTTCTTCCAGTCTTAAAATCTTACCGTCCACTCAACGTAAAACAAGGTCCGACTCCAATGATGTCATCCCTTCCTGGCTGGAGCTACACCAGCTCAATTAATTTGCCTGACAAACTAACTTCCGTGTTTCCTTTTGAATGTGAAAGTTAGAGCGCACACAGCAGCAGCGGTTGTATTTGGTTTAGCTGGTGCGTGTTAGGGCACATAAAGAAGTCTCGTGTGCGGAGGAGAGAGAGAGAGAGAGAGAGAGAGAGAGAGAGAGAGAGAGAGAGAGAGAGAGAGAGAGAGAGAGAGAGAGCGAAAGCATGGGAGGAGGTGGTGTCCAACAAAGGAATAGAGAGATTAGGGCAACTGTGCACAAAATTACTGTTTGGGAGCTTTTGATAAACCCAATTACAAAAATTGTTATTGGTTTCTTCACAGAAATCTATTAAAAAAATTCAAAGAGCATAAATGAAATGTCTGCACACATCACACATCATCACAGAGGAACACGTGGACACTTAATATGAACATGAAAGTTAAATGTTTTCAGGCTTCAATGTAAAGTTTTGCTCGACGGATAAATAAATCAAACATTAGAGAGGAAAGATTTTGCTCTTAGACAAGCAAAACTGACCTTTGTTGATTATGAAGTGGATGTTGAACATAAAAGAAGTTTTTATTGCACCCTAATTAAAAAATAAATTATTATTTTATATCCAAATACAAGGGATCACGGGGAGTTTGAGATTTTAAACACATGCAGTAGTTTGAGCTGAATTTTTAAAAAAGGCTTCCTTTATAAATGACTCTGTTAGCGGCCCCAAACCAGAGTGAGCTCAATTATAAATCAAGTCCAATTTACACTTTACTGTAATACCTACAGCAGAGATGATTAATGTCTGAAAGGTCTTAAAAATTATACGACATGTGGGGTAAAATTACAAGAAATGTCATATTTCAGAACCCTCTGTCCTCCCTTTCCACCTGGATTTATATCTCAGAGTGATGGCAGCAATAATTAGATTAAGTGCATCATTTGTCAGGACCTCAATCAGCCTCACTGTACTGTGTTATTCATCCAACATAATCAATCCAGCTCCATGAGAACACATCTCCCATTCCTCCTGCCGACAGCTAATGAAATGTGACAAAGGATTTAAAAAGTGACACTGTTTGGACACAAACTATTATTTATATATCTATATGTCTACTGTATCTGTCCAAAGAAAAAAGTAGTGAAGATGAAAACATTTGCAGCCCTTTTCAGTCAAGTGTTAGTGAAGATCCTAATCATCCTCTTCTACTGAACAATGTCTTCTGCCAAGAGATTGTCTCACATGCAGGACACCAGCACACATCCACAGCAGAGCCAGGATGTTGCTCACTCTGTACTGCCAAGTGTTAACGCTAAAAAGTCCTAACTGTGTTCTGGTAAAAAAAAAAAAAGCATTGACCGGCCAGGCATGCATACTGTACAGCACAAAGTCACCCTGCAGCTCACACACACACACACAGCCACGGTACGTCTGCTTGCCTACCTGTAGCCCACGTCTCCTCAGAATGCTGGACTCGTCCATGGTACAGAGCCCCGGCTTATCACGCCTGCCTACCGGCGCATAGCCACGCTGCGCTGCCTAGCTCCAGCCTCCTGCTCTCTCCCTCCCTCAGGCTAAATCTGATCTTAGCAGCTGCTAAACACTTCCATCAGAACTTATCTGATTGGAAGGAGGCAGTCAGCTGACACCTCCGCTTGTTCCTCTCCTCTGTAACTTCAGGAGTGAGGGAGAGATGGAGCGAGAGAGGGAGAGAGGGAGAGAGAGGGGGAGAAGATAGGCAGTACTAATTTAGCGTAGCAACGGGCGGGGGTGAGTGGGTGGGGTACCGGGGACAAGAGGGAGCCCCAAGACTCATTTCTCTGAGCAGCCACGCTTTTTGGGCACCCTAGGTGACCATGAAAATGAGAGGATATCCTTCCAAGCATTGTTCTGCTCCAACCTCAACAATGAATCTGGCATCCTGTCTGCAGCAGGCAGGCAGGCAGGCAGGCTAACCCATCTCACTGGTCTTATAGCAGTCAATGAGCCACATGAACACTACAGAATACACACCTGAAGGTTACCGGTGAAGGAAACATGATGGTAACAGAGAAGAGGAAGAGTGTGTTAGATGGAAGAGGAAGAAAAATAATAACCAGGCGTGCTGTTTTTAAGTAAAAATATTGCTGCCCGAGACCTTTCAAACCTGCTGTGAAAATGTCACACACACTGCTGTGGGCCAATTTGTACGTAGGAAATGCTTCCCCTCATTCTAAACAGCCCAACACTGAGTCATTATCATGCTGAAATCAACCGCACTTCCCTGCACAGCCTGTTCTGTATACAACTGCATATCCTGTGTCAATTTCCAACAATTTCACGCGCTGCTTCTGTCTGTTACAGCTCTGCCTGTCGGAGATGAGTGACCACAGATCTTCACACTCACTAACTCAGTGTCCCCACACCCTCCTGAATTATTAGGATTTGGAAAAATAAGTTGTTTCCGATGCCGAGCTGCCAATTTCCTGCAATTCTGCATTCTGTTTCAGTCAGTGTTTTTCTTTGCCCCCCCCCTCGCTTTCTCTCACTCATTTCCATTCACGGTGGTTCTGCTCTGTGAATATTAAGTGGGCCCTTTCCATTCTCCTCATCTCCAGCCAAGCTGAATGATTTCTCTTAGAGAGTATGGCAGCTACAGGCTGATGGAGGAGGTGCACGGGACTGTCACACAGGTGACCACTACATCAACTTTTCTCATTTAGAAACCTGTACAACAGAAAGCTGATGGGAGTGTTGCGGTGGCTGAGGCGACACTCATTGGTGCTGCTGTGGGCGATAAGGAAGCCGAGAGTAGACGGCTCAGGCCTGAGTTTGGGGTAATCTGGCTGTTTTTTGAATAAACCCCTTAAAACTCCTCAGAGGATGAGGATTACAGTAGTCAACTTTTTCAGCTTGAACAATGCCCTAAAGATTACCTGAGGGAATTAAAGAATCCTGTAATGTTCAACAGAGAGGTCTCAGGTCTGTGGCTGCTGAAAGGAACAATCAAGAAAAGTCCACATTGGACTAACAATGACGATGTGAAGCTGCAGGAACACAGGGGGTGAGCCTTATTCCTACACTGTATAGAGTGCTACAGGGATGACGTATTTTTGTATGCCAACCAGGAAGTTAGCATCGACCTGGTTCTCTCCACTAACAGCCAATGGGATTGTTGGGTTTGGAATTATTGCAGAAAATAAGCTCTGTGGCAAACAAATGTTTATGATACTGACACGTTTTGTTCTGCAAGATAATCTTCATTAAGTTAAAAGCTAACGTTGGGCTATAAACAAACTACACCACGGTCACATGACGTCTTGTAGTCTCATTTAGCCGCATGTTAGCAACCACGTTTTTTAAGACACACAAAAGCTTCAAAATTCACGAGTGGGATATTTACTGATGTATTTTATATCGTAGAACAAAACGTTAAAATCTCTTAAACTTGTGACCTTATTTCAGATATCTAACTAAAAACACATTGACTTCCAGACAGAGCTAAAATGCTAACTCAGTTTTGGGACTCATTCCAGTAGCACTCTATATAGTGGCTGTAACAAGCATAATATCCTAGCGCTGAAACAATTGATCAATTGATCGATTCATCAATTAACAGAAGGTTCATCGTCGTCAATTTTGGCACGTGCAACTCATTTATCAAGAGCCTTAAATAGATTTTTTTAATGCCAGAATCAAATTCATTTGAGTCTACGCGGAGGTAGAAGGAAGTTACCGCTTCTATCGTTGTAGTCTGAGTAACGTGACGTCATATCCGTTCCGTATCCGTCAACCAAAACAAACCTCAGCGAGCCGAAATGACAAAGCAGAAAACGTTAGAGGGTCGTCGTGGATACGACCTGCACCCTCTCATGTTAAATCCAAAGTGGTAAACACTACACATCCGGTAAAGGATGGAAACACTTTGGGTTTCACACATTGCAGGAAAAGCAGAGCTGGACATCACGGCTAAAGCTGCATGCTAACTCGAAACATCAACTGGGAAACATGAATGTCTATTATTAGTATTTCATACATTTCAATATTTCAGCGGTGGACCGACCGACAGGGCGTCATTGCCATCCATAGAGCCAGGCCACCAGCATGGCTAAAAATACCAAATATTTGTTCTCAAATGTGACGATTTGCTGCTTTTCTCTATTTTATATCTATATAAATTGGATATCTTTGGGTTTTGCACTATTGTTTGGACAAAAAAAAAAGCCATTTGAAAATGTAATGTTGAGCTATGAGAAAATTGTGATGAACGTTTCTATAGACAAAACAATATATGGTATAAATAACAATAATAATTTAGCGGTTTGTACTTCAAGTCTCTAGTTTTTAGAAAATAAAACACAAAATAAAGCTGCTGTGAGTCGAGTTCAGGGCAGCTATGAAGGCTAGCCACAGAACAGCCTTTGGGGAAAGACCAGGGGTTGTCTGTGAGTCATTTTCTCTTGGCCGGTGGGCAGCCGAGGTTGTTTCCTCTGCCTTTGGAGAAAAAAGGGAGCGCTGCCACTGAAAGCATGCAGCGAGTGCTGATTGAGTGACCCACAGCCTCTGCTCTGCCTGAGCTTATCAGACCAAGAGGCCACCTGCAGATGTAAGGCAGACAGAGGAGGGACATGGACCTGTGAAGGGAGAAGAATCAATTCCTTCCATACAAAGCATTGCAAAGAATCCCTCTGACCAAAGCCAAAGGAGAGAGAATATCTGGCCATGATAAAACCCTGTAGAGCCGACCTCCCAACGGACGAGGCAAGTCTTTAACCTTGACAACAAGCAAAAACAGATAGTAACCAACCAATCTCTCTCAACGCTTCTCTGCTTTTACAATTCAGAATAAATTGCAATAGTCATGCAAATGTAAGCATTCATAAGATGAGAATTATGTCAGCTTGAGTCCACTTGGAGAAATCCAATAGGCTATATTCTCAATTCATTTTCAAATAAACACAAAGCCGCACTGTGCAGAACACTGTGCAGAACACTGTCACATCTGAATATCAGAACAGAGAAAAGTCTAACTCAAACAGAGCGGATGACAGGGGTTCAATGTCTCAGCTGCAATTACTCTATCTGGAGTGACAGTTTGATTTAAATATCACACCATATGTTTACAGAACATACCGCATGGTTTGGGATGTGTTTCTAAAGCTATTCTGTGGAACATAACAGGGCAAGGGAAGAACAAAAACCGAGATGAAAGCA
Source organism: Sebastes fasciatus (assembly GCF_043250625.1). NCBI lineage: Eukaryota > Metazoa > Chordata > Actinopteri > Perciformes > Sebastidae > Sebastes > Sebastes fasciatus. The sequence continues at coordinate 26,519,418 of NC_133813.1, read as the reverse complement.
CCTAAAGGTAGTATCACTACTGTTTATTGTTATACTAATGTTGCTGAAATACTGACCTTAACTGTAACTAAATAACACTCCCTGCAGAGACGGTGTTCGCTGTTTGGTTATGAATTTAGTTAAGGTGGTAACCCCTTAAAGGGGATATATCATGCTCATTTTCAGGTTCATGTTTGTATTTCGTGTTTCTACAAGAACATATTTACATGCTTTAATGTTAAAAAAATACATTATATTCATCATACTGTCTGCCTGAATATACATGTATTTACCCTCTGTCTGAAACACTCCGTTTTAGGGATTTCAATGGAATTGCAACGGTATTGCGTTGCTACGCAACAGCTTGGGTCCATGCTTACTTCCTGTCAGCTGATGTTCTTTACATACACTGCAAAAGGAAATAAACTGGGACACATTTAGAATGTTTACGTTTAAAACCGATTAATGGTCTAAATATTGTATATTTGTGACATCACAAATGGACAGAAATCCTAATGGCTTGTTTCAAACGCACAATTTCTGAATACGGGCTGTGTGTATTTCTCCGTTTATTGAGCATTTTGATAGTTTAACAGTATTTATATAACACTTAAACCTGCTTTATGATGTAAAAGACCTGAAAATCGTACTTTTTACAATATGGGACCTTTAAGTCATTGAAATATATACGACAGTACAATATACAGTATATTGTATATATATACACACACACACACACACACACACACACACACACACACACACACACACACACACAATATAAACAACATGAAGCTGAAATCCCGCAGCCATGCAGGGACCACAAAACAAAGACAAACAGATCAATAAAGGTACATCTGAGAAAACTCTTGTTTTCAGGGGGCTACTGAGGCAGGATAATCAGATTTGTTCATTAGCGGAGGGGCCGATATTAAAGAAAACAAGGCTGATTGTTCAAAATCTATGGTATTTGTTAAAAACTTTATGTTTTTTCTGACCAAACAACATAACACATTATGTTTGTACACATAAACTGCAGTTCCTACCTTTGCAACAACAACAGTGATATCAGTAAAGGACATCACTGACTGCCATTATGAGGGACAATGAGAGTCCACAAAGGCACAACATCAGGATTATGACAGTCTTATCTCCATATCGCACCAGAAGTGAAGTATTGATTTTCTGCCAAAGTGCATCACAGTCAAGAGAGATGTGCCACGCTTGTAGAAGAGCCATGCACACACAGGGGCATGATGGGAGAGCGTAAAGAACTGGGAGGGGGGTGGGGGGGCAGAAAGCAATAACCTGTGTCCTGTGAGACAAAGGGGGGGGGGGGGCAAAGCATGGCTGACAACACCAAAGAAGTCTTAAACCTTCAATGAAGGTACAGGGTAAATAAAGTTACACTGAGAATAGTTCTATAACTACTAAACAATATCAAGAGGTGTACATTCTAATATGGATAATAGGAGTGTCAACATATATAAAGATATTCTCAGAGCTAAACTAACAGTGTGGAGTGTGCGCGCATGCATGTGAGAGTGGAGCGAAAGAGCGAGAACGTGTGCGGTGTGTGAGTGAAGGCAAGCAGGCAGAGGAGCAGAGTACAGCAGAGACTCCGGTCCTGGAGACCAAAGCTACGGTCTCCCCCGCGTCCTCCGACCGTAGCCAACACTGTTTAACAGACGGGCTTCACTAGATACAACTTTGCGGTTTTGATGCTTCCGTGTAGTTTGTGTTGGAGTCTGTGTCTGAACTGCGTAGCCACACGCAAACGCGCATGGGACAAACAGTCCCTTTAACAGTATATCACAGAAGCTTGAATTAAAGTAGACCTGAAACAATTAGCCAATTCATTAATTAGTCATATTAGTCATTTTTTCAAGCTAAAAATGTCAAACATTTACTGTTTTCACCTTTTTAAATGTGATTTGCTGTTTTTCTAATTTTAATATTAAAAATTCAATATTTGGGGATTTTGGACTGGCGGTTTGGAGTGGCGACAAAGCAGGGGTGCTTTAGGGCGGGGCTACCTTGTGATTGACAGGTCTCTACCATGGCGTTGTCCGGTCTGTTAGTTGTCTGTGTTTTCATCTTACAACTTTGACCCTTTCACAGTGTGTTTTCCCCTAATTATAGTTAATTCGAACATTTTGGTCGCCTAAAAATGTCTTATATCAGCGTTCAGTTGTACTTAGCTCCACCCTCTCGTGTCACTTCTGGTGGTTAAAAAAAACAAGATGGCGACGGCCCAAATACCAAACTCGAGGCTTCAAAACTATAGTTCACAAACCACAGAGTGACATCACGGTGACTACGTCCACTTCTTATATACAGTATAAGGGCCATCTACTGTACAATCATGGTCACGGTCAAGCGGCTTGTCTCATTGTATAAATAATAACAGTACCTTCTATACAGAGATTTGACACCTGTGGGCTTCTTTAGTGACTGGAGAAATGTGCAGCACTATAAAGTGAGTTATGCCCTGGTACATAATGAAGAACAAAATGTTGAATTAAGCTCTACATTTTCTTGAAAGTCTTTGCAATTAATCTTATAACAATATTTTCTAATATTTCTAGTAAAACAAACTAATACAGCCTGAACATAAAACAACCACATTTAAAATTTCAAACTGAATGAACAGAAGCCAAATCCAATAACCAATTAAATCTCTTCAATCATGGATATATCTGCCAAATGTGGCTGTGGTTAGAGCTCACACAGCAATGCTCAGACAGCGCACTAGATGCAGAATGACCGTGTGTATGCTGCCAGCCCTCCATTCATTTCATTCAAGGCCAGAGACTGCTGTGCTTCCCAGTCATATAACCATCATTATGTAGAACTGACAGGCATCATCTTTGCTAGTTTTAAGTACACTGAAGATGTTGTTTGAATCCTCATTCATATTATGAGATTGTCCCTTCTAAACAGAGACAAACGGGACTCACGTTTACCAAACGTTTCTAACTGAGAATTTAAAATCTAAAAGGGAAAACAAATAAAAACAGCACCTTCCATTTAGAGGTGTTTCTCTCCCAAGGTTGACTAATTCACCATCTTTTCTAAGCTTGTTCTGCAGGCAGGATAATACAGTGGCAGCAGATGAACCCCTGAGGTGTCCAAACGAAACCATTAAGATGTAGTAACACATCAGCTATTCAGCTTGTGTCTACACAAGACAATATCTGAGCAGCGGTCACCAGCATCTCATTGTCTCAGGGTGCCAACCACAGAGTCACCGGGGGCATGCAAACAGTGTTGAGAATAAGAATAAGGATAAGACAACATCTCAGCGGCATATTATAGAAAGATATTTGATTGCATACTGTATGCATTCACATGACTGCAGGGAGAAGCGTGGGTATAAATATATAGATTCAAAATTCTTAGTAAGAAAAAAAAAATTGGCAATCATTTGTTTCTAGGGGTGCCATGGTTCTCCAAATCCGCGATTCAACTTGATTTTCGCTTTAAACATATTTCTTACATACTTCGAAATCGAAAGCTCATTTCGATCGATTTTCTCGTGACACTTCGGGATGTCACGAGAACCAATACTTCGGTACCAAGTCAATGCCAAAATGCTGAAAACATGACTGTGCTCATTTTTCTACAGTACCGTAGGTACCAGGGATCAGGGCCCAAGACTAACGGCGTCCCGTCATCCAGGGGATGATAGAAAACTCCCCTGATAACGCGACATTGCGAACAACAAATCTGTGTTGAAACCAGCAGGAGGAAAGCTAGTAACGTTAGCCGTTAGCCGCAAGCAGTCAGCCCGGTTCTGCTGTGAGCTGACAGCTGACGTATGGAGGTTGCATTGAGTTACATTATGGTGCGTTCAATCTCTATTCAGTAAAAAGTATTGGGAGATGGTAAATTATAAATAATCATGATGTGTTCAAATGTAATCTTGTAAAATTTTGTTTTTGGTGAGAAACTTGAGTTGGATCATCAGGGATTAATAATAATGGTAATAAGTTGTATGTTGACGTAAATGGCATTTATTGTTTTGTTTTAGTTTTTTACCATGGTATCGAATTGGATATCAAGAATCGTGGAATTTCACTGGTATTGGTATTGACTATTACATTTCTGGTATTGTGACATCCCTATTTGACGGGCCCGAGATAGACGAATGCACTCTGAAGAACGGAAGTGTGCTTCAGTGTAGAATCTCCTACAGTAAGGACGTGCAATGAATTTTCTCACATTGCAGTAGATGCACTAATTGCTTATCCGTCTCATTTGTTTTCATTTTACATGAAAAAACATTTTTGGAGGTGGAGTGGTGCAGCATGGCATGTAGTGGAGGGGGCAAGCGATGCACCACGAGCGTGCATTGCACCCCAATGCCCTTCCTTAGCAAAAACCCAATCTCAACCATTTATCTGTGGTCCCGTTTACTGAATGAAGTCTGATGAAAAACATGTGTCTCCTGGGTCCCCATGACCTTACAGCCTCATCTGAGAGGTGCAGAGTCCTCTCCATTCACGCCTCAGAGTACACCAAAAGCACTTCTATCAAATATGTTCACTATGATCTGATACTTGGAAAAGTCTTTGTAGGTGCATGTAAATCTGTCTAGACGTAATAGATTTAAGTAATGTTTGTCTTTGTTTGATTATTCCAGGGTAGGTGGAGGAAGTGCATGTGGCTAGAGACCTTCCACCTCTCCTGCTAAAGTGTCCTTGAGCAAGATACTTGATCCCTATTTGCTCACGTAGGGAGTTCTGCTGTGTAGCGGAGTAAAACAAGTCAAATAAATACCTATGGGGATCAGAAGCGCATTATTAAAAAAACACAAATCTTAAAAATCCTGGGCGAGGATGCTTCAAGACACATTCAGCTCATCAACTTATAAAACTTGAACAAAATCAACACATCGACTGGAGTTCTTATCCACTGTTCTGTTACAGGGAATCATGTATTCATCCACTCTGCAGGGGGACAATAACCAAAGGGATTCATTTGTGGCTTTAAAAAAGCACAAAGATACAAGGATACATGTGTTTTAGTTCTAAACGATGCACCAGCGCCCCCCAGTGTACAGAATTAGTTCAGATATTGTGTATCTGTATTAGTGGTATTGTGTTATTAGTGTAAACAGGGTCACCATGATGTCATGGTGTTACAGTGCCTTCTTCTAGGTTGCGTCTTTCAGATCACTAATGGTACAAAGTGTCAGTTACCAAAATATACTGTTGCAGTAAAATCAGCCACACACAAGCACACAGATATTTATGCTGTTAATTACATTAACCTTTTCTCTAACGGATACCGAGCACACACTGGGAATGACTCATAGTTTAACAGCATTGGATTAGCCTCCACTTGTGATTGTATCTCAGTCCTGAGACAACAAGATGACGTTATAGCCGATATAGCACAGATAGAGTATCTGTCAATGTCATCTGAGAGAAGAGAGTAGGACCACTATGAAGGTCACCTCTGTTTTCATGACATCATTCGGTTCAAACCACGGATGCACCTGGACTGCTTCAATATCTGTTTCTATTTTTCTAAATATTTTGTTCTGTTTTATTAATTTCTTTCTTAATCATGTGTTTTAGACTGACCTAAACAGGCATGCAACAATCTGAAATAGTTGCCTTTCTGAATGCATTTAATCATCTTTGATAAATGTGAGCACATCCGTTGTGTGGCTTCCATATCCATAGAAATAAATGTATTTATAAAATATTTTTAAAACAATGCAGTTATAAACCTGCAGCAATGACAGATGAGAGCCATTAACACAACATACAGGTCATTCATTAACCAGAGTTCAGCCACAATCATCATGGTGGGGGGGGCATAATTTAGGAAGTACTCACCATGCTGGAGGTGAGGGAGGGGTCCGACTTTCCCAGGTGCAGGGAACGCATACGGACCAGATTAGAGATCTCAGATGAGGGCTGCCCTGCTGTCTGTGTCTGCTGGTGGTTGGTGGGCAGCAGAAGGTACTTTCCTGCAGAGCAATGACAGGACCAGGTTCACTTCATGTTTCATGTTTATGACAGTTTCTCCAAAGAGTGATTTCTGCTCCTAAACTTCTCAGATGGTTTAATTTAAAAAAAATGTTCCGGGTTAAATTAGAGGTGAAAATATCCCTTATTTCACCAAAAACAGCAAATATTAAAAAATCTATACAAACTTGGGAATCAGAACTTTCTTCTTTTCTCTCCCAATATTCTTCACAAAATCCCTCAGATTCATCTTGTGACCCTTTGGAGGGGCCTGACCTCCACCCAATATCAAAGAATTAGCAGCAATGAAAGCAGACAGTTGCGTCGCCTCTCGTCGCCTTTGTCCTGGCCGACAAGTTGCATTTGAACACACCTCAAAGACTACAGCCGACGGCCAGTCAGCCCGTACGTTCTGCTCCTGAGTGAGATGACATAACTCTCCATACCAGCAGGCGGCGGTAGTCTACATACATGAAACAAAGTGGCATCTGACGACCATTTTCACACCGCTCTCACCCACCGCTTAGCTTCACTCCAGATGTTCATGTCGCCGTGAAAATATCCGTGTGTTGGAACGATCAGATGAGATGAAGATGAACAATGAAAAGAGTCTTCTGTGTGTGTGCCTCACTTCCGTTTCTCTTCTCGTGTACCGATTTGTTCATTCTGAACAGCCAATCAGAGTGACTTCTCTCACCGAAGAACTCTGCCGGCGATTCAACATGCTGAATCGGCCGAAAAAACTCCGACACGGGCAGACTAGAGCCGACGATGTGAGACACACCGAAAACAGACGCTCACCGACGGCCTCAAACTGTCCGATGGCCTGGTGTGTCAGGGCCTTAAGCTAGGAACCAGCAGACTAAAATAACGGTATCTAAAGTAGTTAAAGTAGCTCCTCCTCCACCAACTACAACAGTAAAATGCTGCTCTAACATTGATGCATCAGTACTAACTATCTAATGATGGGATACACAGTAATACATCAGTCAGTCTTCATAATGACTACTTTTACTTCTGATACTTTAACTTCCTTTTTTCAGTACTTTTACTTGAACGCAGGACTTTCACCTGTAATGGAGCATCATTACATGAATGTATTATTATGGTATGCAAGGTATGTTTACTTATGTACTGTTTTCACCACTGTGAGCAGTAAACAAGCTACTGGTGCACTGAGCCAATCCATAATACCAGGGAGCAACTGGCGAAGACAGTCCAGGGCAGATGACATACCAGTAACAGAACCTGATCCTAGCTGTCTGCTCTTGTTAGGAGTGTAAAGATAAATCCCCTGACCCTGTGCAGCCAGGCAGGATGTCAAAAGGGTTAAATTAGGCCAGAGGGTTGGATAAGCCCATTAAGAGATCACTGACAATCTCAACATTACATAGTTTAAAGCACAAGCACACTACAGAGTCTGATGATGTTCTGTATCAGAATATTCTTTATGAAATAGAATCTTCACTTTCAGCTCCCAGCGTTGGCAGCTAGATGGCACTAAATGCTGCTTTCATCTCCCCTCTCTAACCCTAAAACCTCAGAGCACCAAAACAAAGATGGAAACATCCCATACGCAGCCCCGGCATCTGAATCAGAGGATCTTATTGCACCGCTGGCAACTCCATGGATTGAAAAATCATTCATAGAAGTGTTTATGAGTAGAGCGTCTTTATCCACATGTGTATATTTCCACTTCCTGTTCAAGTAAACACTCGGGGAGACAGAGGGGAGGATTAACCATCTGGGCACAGTGAAGAGAACTTAAAAGGAATATCTCAAGTTCATCATCTACTGTGCTACAGTTTTTACACTGTGATCATTGTAGTCAAATCAGGCCAAACAGGATGAGGAGGGAAAACTTTGGTCCTTCCTTCCTGACCAGTCAAAGCTTTCCTCACTAAAGCCCATCATATCCCGACATAAAGGAAATCTCTCTTGGTCAACACTTGTGGAAAGTGTGTGTGTGTGTGTGTGTGTGTGTGTGTGTGTGTGTGTGTGTGTGTGTGTGTGTGTGTGTGTGTGTGGGGGAGGGGGGGGGGGGGGGGGGGGGCATCAGGATACATGGTTGGAGGCGTTAAGTCTTATTCATTCGACGCAGGTATCTGTACAGTCAGACCACTGCGTTCCCGACCTTGGCTGTTTTAAGCACACCTCTCCTGCATGAATCATGATGTGTCACTGTCGCCGTTCTACCGGGTTTCATTTCTATAAAAGTATCCCAGCCGAGGTAATCTATGCTCCCTCATCCTTTCAGATTCACCAAAGGGTAATCGAGGCTCTGGCTCTCCAGGCAAGTTGTGCAAACGGGTTAGAAACCATTAAATCTTTATTATCATCCCCTCATAGAGATAAAACTCCTCACTCCTCAGGGGGTTAGAAACACAAGTGCTCTTGTATTCAATGTATTAGAAGTTAACAGAAGTTGTTTTGTATTAGTCTCATAAGCTACTGTATGATATGGATTTGATCATTATCAGGAATAGCACTTGATGTCCTCCTAACCACAACGTTTTTAAAATGGCTGCATGATTCAATTTATAGGCACACTTAGCTTGAAATATATTATGTATAATGTATATGTATTTGTCTGACTGTTTAACTTTTCAGTTTGATCTTTGGATGATAAATTATTGTGTCATTTATAACGTTAAAGCATGTCTGAACCTTTCCAGTATGAGCCCTCAGGCACGGGGCTAGCTGCAAGCACTAATTATCATATACTGTAACACATAATTAAATCAATACCAGAAAGAAAAGTGAAATCCTTTTTCATTTTCAGCAACGCTCTTCTCTTTCCTAACGTGTCCGACTGTTGGAGATCCCTTGTTACTGGAACCTGGATAGAAACTGGATGTGCATGTCATCACACACACACACACCAAGAGGATAGCCCTCTGCTGACTGAACACATTCCTCATGACAGGAACACAGTCTGTTTCATGATGGCAGCAGTCCTACTGAAGTGTGGATGTAAAGATTCAAAACCGAATGCACATTTTCAACCACCTTTTGTAACCAGAGTCCACACTTCTTTCTAAAAAAGTGAATACATGGACATGGACTAACACCGATTCAACCCGCTTGAGGGTGTGTGTAACCGTAGTGGTCAAAGAAGTAGCTGTAAAACGGTAAACACATTTCATTTCCTATATTCTTCCAAATAAAAGTCCCTTGTATTCTTCCTCCCTGCACTATTACTGGCATTATTTTTATTGAAGGATAGCCTTAACAAAGCACTCCTAGTTCAGTGATAAAAACATTTAATTTCCTATAAATTCTTCACTATAAAAGTCCCCCGTTATTTTGTTATTTAAAAGCTTTTTTTCATGAAGCAGCAACCTCAGGAAATGTTGGGTTTTCATCAGCAGCAACTTAACATGACTTCCTATACAGCTGAAAATGAAACCATAAAATAAAGCAGATATCTGAAGAAACAAACTTAAACTCACAGAGAGAAAGTACTGAGAGGTGAACACACAGAGATCAGGAGCACTTTGACCCGACCCTGGAGGTGGTCCATCTTGGGAACGCGACTTGGCGCCACTCTGTATGCTAAAACTGGTAATGGAAACGCAAATCAGCGCAGCATGGATCGACTCGGACAATGGAAAAGTCCATTTGTTGATGCATGTACAGTTATAGCTCAATTATGCCAAGAGTTGCTGAGAGAATTACCTGCAATAAATTGGATTGTGCACTTTTTGTTTAAAGCCCTTGAAAACATGGTTTCTATTCTAAAGTATTTAACAAGTATTTTTCACTAACATTAAAAGGAGCAGTGTGAAGGATCTGGCGGCATCGATCGGTGAGGTTGCAGATTACAACTTCTCCCATGTACCAAGCGTGTAGGATTGCTACGGTGGCTGACACAAAAAGGCGAATGTCCCTCTCTAGAGCCGGTTGTTGTAAGAGTAGAGTGCTTAGAGTGTGTGTGTGTACGTGGGAAGTGAGTGGTGAAGCAAGAGAGAGAGAGAGAGAGAGCGGCGGTGACTGGAGCGAGTAACGTTGTTGACTCCAGCCCAAGCAGGAAACGTTAACAGAGTTTGGTTTGTCCGCTTTGGGCTACTGTAGAAACCTGGAGGACTCTGTGAAGAGGACCTGCTCCCTCTGTAGGTATAAACGGCTCATTCTAAGGTAACGAAAATATGATTCTTATTTTCAAATGATTATAAACTAATGAAAACATACTTATTAATATTATATTCCATTTCGGCCAATACACCCCCCTATAATTGTTACACACTGGTCCTTTAATTATCCATGGCTAAATAAATAAGCAGCCAAAGTTGAAGTTCAGGGGAAAGAAACATCTTAAGTTATTATTTATTAAGACCCACAAAACTAAAACATCACATCTTCTAAACTTTCATCTCGGTTTGTTTCAAATAAAGCTAAATCCTGATTGGTGCTCTGAAGTATGTGACATCACCTCATGTCCCGCCCCCTTCAAACCAGCGAGAGGGGTGCTGAGAAAACATTGAGAAGAAATGTTTTCAGGGCTTTTAAATCCTAAAAATATGATGTTGAAATGATGCTTCACAGGTGTGAAGAGGTGTGGAGGGCGTCCAGTTTGGTGAAATTTGGGTCACATCTTTGCTGTTTGCAGATGATGATGTAATCCTTTTGGCTTTATCAAACTCTCGCACTTCTGAATTGCGTCCTGCCAAGTGTGACACTGTCATAGTTGCTGTCTTCTCAGAGCCAGGTTTAAGGGACAGATGGTGAGTGATTGTCACTACTCGCTGCAACTAAAAACAGTCACACATTTCAAGTGGAGTTTTTACTTCAAAGCGTGTCCTTAGGGAACTATTTTCTCCACAAAAAAGGGAGGAAACACTGAGAACTGTTCACAGCAGGGTCTGTGGATTATCCTAATTATTTTCAGTATCCAAGGCAGCTTCTATTTTTCAGGTCATTTTTCACTGCTTTGAACTCCACAAATGAAACTCCACTCACTTCCATTATACTGGGACGGTGGCATAAGCCTATGAGATCTCAAAACCACAGCAGACAAGACAAAACAGAGTATATGGCTGGAAGGTATATGGTCAGTCTGTGAATTTGTGGCTAAATTGTTACACAAATAGTCAGTGGTCATGTCTATTATGTTTTGTTAACAGTTATTTTCCACTTATATCTTAATGTTTGATTGAAAGACAACTTATAATGAAGCAAATGGCATTCAGTAATAGTAAATGGTAACATTTACTAGTCAGTATATTATATATTGTATACAAGGTGAAAAGGTATTAGCATGACATAAGTATTTAATTTTTTTGTTAAAGCATGTGTATCAAACGCATTCATCATATAAGTGGTGTGTAGCAATATATACATACTGTACTTCGCAAAAGTTTATGTCATCACTGACGTTGTTGCTGTCGTATTTATTCCTAGATGGAGTGTTAATGGAGCAGCTACAATGTTAGCATAGCCTGGCACTGATCGATCCAAACTCCATTCAGAAAACAAGCATTTTAAAAGTTGTTTTCTTGTCGTCTTGCGGACAGACTTGACAAAGCATGAATTCAGACTTTTTACTAATCAGCATCATTATGTAGTTATTTCGGCATACTTTTGATCCGTTTACAACAACGTCGCTGCTGTATTTATGCCTAGATGACGTTATGTTGAGTGTTGATGGAGTAGCTACAATGTTAGCAAAGCCTGGCATTGATCGATCCGAACTCCATTCAGAAAACAAGCATTTTAAAAGTTGTTTGCTTGTTGTGTTGCAGACAGACCTGACAAAGCATGAATTCGGTCTTTTTACAAATCATCATCATTATGTCATTATTTCGGCATCATTTTGATCCGTTTATTGCAATTAAATCACCGCACAGTCTGTTTATTTTGGGTTCATACGGCAGTAGCGACATGTGTCTTGCTAGATACAGATACAGTATGTGAATACAGCTCGCAGCCGGGTGACGTTATGAACCCAGACACAACAACGTTTGGTTTTCTGACATATCTGGGACTTCCACAACATGTACAAGGCAGCAACAGTGATTTATCTCTGGAGGAAAGAAAGGCGAAAATTTGCTTCGCGCTTGGTGTGAATGCACGGTAACACAATACGAAGCACAACATAACGTAACTTAAACGAACATAAACAATAGCATATGCACAACAACAGCACTATGTAATGATACATTGAACCACTGACACGCTCCCCAGAAAACCTAAACACAGAACTGATCTCCGCCTTTTCAATTTGAAAGAGCAACGACCAATGAAGAAACTCCAACAGTCGACCGACCAATCCTGTAACTTCATCACTCACTCACTCACTCACTCACTCAGTGACAGACTTTTGCGTTTGTAGGGCTGGCCCTCTGCGGTCCAGCCAAAAATAATTAAATAAACACCACTCAAAGCTCTTGTTCCATTCACCGCCCGCGACCTCCACCCCAAACCACATACATTGAAGCTCTTATTTCATACATTTACCATGGTTGTGCCACATTTGTGGACTATGATTTATGGATTCATGGATCAATGAAACAGACAGCTATTATAGTATTCCAAACCCCACAGTATAACATACAAATACAGGGGTGTGGCATTGGTTACTTATAAAAGCATCAATCTGGTGGTCTAAAATAGCCCAAATACTTGTGAGAAGTTAAAATGAGAAGAGCATAGATGAAATAATTACCTGTGAGACCGCCCCCGAGGCTCCGTCTGCGAACGTGTTTCCCATCCTCGCTGAGATGTCGCATGAACTTGAGAGCAGGACTTAATCCATGAGTCAGCTCAGGATTGCTGGACTTCCTGGGGTAGGTGGAGGGAGAGAGGATGTTGTCCAACTAGAGGAAAACATAGAAACAAATACAACTAATGTTACTAGAAGTTGTTGTTATCACCGTATAATGATGAAGTCCACGTTCTTCTTTGTTTCTGTTCAAAGACGGCCTACATTTCATTCCTTATCAGTGTGTTGCATTCATTAGCTGTTTCTACACACTGTAGTTATAAAATTAAACACAATACGTTGTGTATGTGGGAATGCAAAGTGTAATGTAAAGCAGGTATCTGGTCTTCTTCTCAGACACCATGTCATTACAGTACTTATATAGCTCTCCTTTCTGGAAATACAAACTGATCTCATATAGCTTCAAAACATTTATACTTTATACTTGTTCTCTTTTTCTATTATTGTATATAGCATTCTCCTGGATCTATTTTTATTGTATTTAGCATTCTTCTGGATCTATTTTTACTGTATATAGCATTCTTCTGGATCTATTTTTATTGTATATAGCATTCTTCTGGATCTATTTTTACTGTATATAGCATTCTTCTGGATCTATTTTTACTGTATATAGCATTCTTCTGGATCTATTTTTACTGTATATAGCATTCTTCTGGATCTATTTTTACTGTATATAGCATTCTTCTGGATCTATTTTTAATGTATATAGCATTCTTCTGGATCTATTTTTACTGTATATAGCATTCTTCTGGATCTATTTTTATTGTATATAGCATTCTTCTGGATCTATTTTCTGGTATTTATTTCTTATACTTTGTGTTTCCTTGTAAACGGTTCCTAGAGCAGAAGGCAAAGGAAGAAGTTCATTGTTCAGGGAAACATGGAAATAAATGCTTTGACTTGATACTTATATATTATTATATTATATAATACATACATAATACATAAATAAATACATAGGTGTAGCACCCTGCCATTATTTTCTCCTCTCAGGTGAGGAAATACAATATTCTCAGTTGTCGTAGTACGACTGGAAAACATTTCCATTTGTTTCAGGGCTTGAAGATCTAATCATCACTAAAGCTCATGTCATGGAAGAGAGCCAATATAAACATTCTGACATTTAAGGTGTGTTGATTGATTCACGACATCATCCCTTCTTTATGTAACATGTAAGAAAACATTCCACTTTAATAAGTTGTAGAAGCCTTTGACTCAGTCTATAGTCTATATATACTGTATATAGTCTATAGTCTATAGCTAGCTAACTGTTAACTAGTACAGATTAGAGCTGCAATGATTAATCAATTTGTTGTCAACTATTAAATTAATTGCCAACTATTTTGATAGATAATTTATCAGTTTGAGTAATTTTTTAAGAAAAAAAAAGGTCAAAATGTTCTGATTCCAGCTTCTTTAATGTGAATATTTTCTGGTTTCTTAATGACAGTAAACTGAATATCTTTGAGTTTTGGAACAAACAAGACATTTGAGGACGTCATCTTGGGCTTTATGGGAAACGCTGATCGACATTTTTCACCATTTTCTGACATTTTATAGACCAAACAACTAATCGATTGATTAAAAAAAATAATCAACAGATTAAACAATGAAAATAATCGTTAGTTACAGCCCTAGTAAAGATGAAAAGGCAGAAAATAATTTCTGAGGTTTAATAGAAGCAAAACAGATATTTCCTGAAAATGCATTGAAACTAATGGAGAATGGCTCATCAAGCGAATGTTTTCACCTGTTGTGTGACATATAATAGTTCAGTGCAACTTTTATTATATGGAATATATCGATAGGAGCCCCTCAGATGTGTGTACTGAAAATATTTTTTTTTTAAATTACATTTTTACTGCTTATTCTAGGGAATTTTCTACCATTTTTGAAAAACAAAAACAGTAGTCCCATGTGCCCAAAGACTAAATGATAAGAAAATGTCTGTATCTCAGAAACTACAAGGAGCACAATCAAGTTTTTGGTATCTATCAACTCATAACACGTTGAACATAAAAGATATACACATTTTACAGTGCAAAACAAATATTTCAGATGGAAAACATTTACAGTAATAAACACAATTTTAGCAGTTTTCAAAAATCCTGACTTTGAAAGTCAGATTTTTTAATGTGATCTAAAAAATGTCAAAGTTGTATTGTTAGATATTTGCCCAAGTACAGTATGTCCGGACCAAATTTCAAGACTTTTGACCAATCGGAACAAATGTTGTGGCATTTTTCCTTCTCATGCTAAATATAGTCTTTGTATGTATGTAAACTTACCACCATAGGAACAGTGGTTACTTAACCTCGAAACGAGCCACAACTTAACCACGCACATAAAAAAACAACCAGAATTCACAAGAGCTTTTTGTGAAGGAGACAGGATGTACAGAACTATGATAAATAAAGCTGCAGGCTACCCTGAGGGGAGGACTCAACTACTCAAATCATCTCTAGGAGGGGGAATTCCCAGGGTGTTCTCCAGATAATGTTCAGTTAGTTTAGAACAAAATGTAGTTTATGAATCACGTTCTCAGTCCAGGACTTGTAAGGTCACCACACCCATGGTTGTTGTGGCTTTTTACTGAGTAACAGGACAGTCTAAGCAATAGGCCAGTATCCCAAATGACAGACTATTATAACAGAAAGACATATTTCCATACAGACAGTACAGTGATTGATGACCAGAATATAGATATAGTGGAGTCCTACAAGTGTTTGAGAACCTAACTAGACAATAAACTGACATTTAAGTGTAATACTGACATGGTGCACAACAAAAGCCAACAGAATCTTGGTACCAACGGATTCCTTAGGTTTTCTAGCTTCATATGATACCAGTATCTTTACTCTAGCTTTCAAACTGAGCCCGCTACAACCTAAGGCGCACAAGTTGCGTTAATCTGGTAAAGAAATTAGTGCCGTTGAAACTAGTTATTATCACGTTAACTTCGACAGCCCTAGTGTTTATTGTTTTTTGGTCTTAGTGTTGTATTTATGTGCCCTGAATTTTATGTGTGCATCCCACTGCTGCATAACCAATATAAGCCACACTGGGGACGAATAAAGTGATTGATTGATTGATTGATTGATTGATTGATTGATTGATTGATAGATAGATTGATTGATACAATGCTAGTGAGAAAAGTAACTAGACATCAAGGAATACGGAGAGTTGGAAATACATCACAGAGGTTGGACCAGCCTATTGAATCCTCAGAAGATAATGACCTTGCAAGAAGCTCAGACCACATAACAATACCCGGTGGTGAGGAAGAGGCCCTCCCTGAGAATACAAAGACATACATGGCTCAGGAAACACTCTCTGCTCCTCTGTGGGATGATTCATGATCCCAGTACAATTAAGGACAACCGAGTCCTTGAAAGGTCCTTGTGGGGTGGCTTGACCTCTCGATGACGGCAGTAATGTAGAGCAAAAGTGACACGGTACAGACTCAGAACAAAAACATGAAGGTAATGCTTTTCTAAATGCTTTTGATGAAATCATTATCATCGTCTTAACTATAGAAACACATAATGTTATGCAACATAGTTGATCTTCAGTCATCGCTTCTAAAAACAATTACTCAAGCTAAGTTTGCCGCTCTGCCTTAGTCACAAATAGACACTGTAACATCAGGATCTCATGACCCCGATATGCTAGAGCTCTGTAACAGTGTTGTTCGTTGTTTGTCTGAAACAAACTATATGTTCTATAACTGTACATATATCTACAATCCTCTGTCTGAGCGGTTAGCTGTGATACTGAGACAGGATGGTGGAACACGCGTTACCTCTCAGCTGTGTCTAAACACAGACATCCACTCTATTTATATTGACATGGCACATAAAGTACATGGTCACATTTCATAGAAGGGATAGTTTAGATGTACTCTATGTAGTCACATTATATAACCTCATGCTGTGGCAATAAGAAAGAAGACTGAATGAAAACTTTCCATCTGTGTGGAACAGTATAATTAATTAATATATATATATATATATATATGACTTGTAAAAAAGTGAGAAGGAAGTCAACTTTTCAAACGAGTCATTTTCTCAGTAGTAGCTATTTTGAATAGAGGAATTTATGCAACGTAGTTTGTTAAAAATGTATTTTCATTACAATGAATTAATTATCTAACCCCAATTGAGCCGTTCTTTGACTGTAATTTGTTTGTATGTTTTTTTTGCTTGGTATGCTATCTCAGGTGTTTTATCTGTAACTAGTTATTTCTAAGGTTTTTATTCTTATATTTGTATTTTATATGGTATTTTAATGTGTGTGACCCCAGGAAGATTAGCTGGTTGCTATGGCACCAACTAATAGGGATCCTTAATAAACTCAAAATCAAATTCTTGAACACTGTAGCTTGTAAAGTTCGGGCTCAATAAAAGCAGTCACCCCCCCCCCACTATCTATTTTATATATGCATAAATGAGTCAGTAGTGTGCATGCACTTTAGAATTAGTGGGGAAAATCTGATTACAGCTGAAAGGGGAACAATTTGCATTATTATGCTAATAATCGGGCTGCAACTAACGATTATTTAATAGATGTATAAATGTCTTGTTTTGTCTGACTCCCAAGTCCACAACAGAAAGAAATGTGGTTTAATGTCATAAAAGATGCAGAAAACCAGCAAATTTCCCCATCTAAGAAGCTGGAACCTGTGAATTTAGGCTTAAAAAAATACTTAAATAATTAATCAATTATCAATATAGTTGCAGATTAATTTTCTGTTGATCAACTAATTTCGTTTCAGCTCTAGCTAATAATGATAAAGCTATTAATAGAACATGTTTTAGTTGGAGGTATATCGTGTTATTACTAGTGTGAAATATATTTTTAAAGACTTCCCAATTTACATAATTTTTATCAAATGGCCCGACGTATCGCCTGTATCTCAGTCTAAACTGATCATATATTAGCAAGCTAACGTTGGTTCAGTTAGCTGTGCAGCAGTTACACCTGGCTGTTAAATATGTGTAAATATTTAGGAACAATATCTGCCTAGGAACTACAGTAGTTTATGTGGTGCAACTCATATTAATTTGGTGACGTGTACTTTTACATTTAATAAACATTCACGTGGTAATTAAACAAAGTTTGAATTTACAAACAGCTGGTGTATCTACCTCCAGGTGTTTAAAGGTAAATACATTCAGATTAATCACAATGAAATAAGGAAAGGACAGACTGTTACATCATTTTAAAGCAAACAGATGATAACCAAGCAACGCCTCTATAAGCAGCTTAGAGTTACGCTGAGAACCAATCAGAGGTAAACTCCTGCATCACCCAGGAGCATCTTTTCTCAGGAGAGGTCATCACGACCTTCAGGCCTGATCACCACTGACCACAGTGATATACAGTACATACTATGACCTGCTGCAGGACGGCAGCTCTGCTAAGTCTCTGCAGAGTCCCCATGTGTGAAGGAAGTTAGACACACTTTATAGTAGTGTCTGTATTGCTCAATATATTCCAGCTTCTTTCATCATCCTCTTTTCCTTCAAGGCTGTTTGAGGACATTAAGGACTTTTGTGTTTGGATTATTGCATATCTGTGACAAATACATCAGACAAGAGAAAAAATGTGATGTTTCTGTTCTGTTTGGTTGTTTTACAGGCAGATCACTCATTATATTAGCGGTCGACCTCCAACACATAAAAGGAAGTAAGGTTATCAGCAACTGCATCTGTGTCTGTGCACTAGGTCAAAGTCTTCAGTTTAGATTTTGGTCTGCTTGTCACTTGACTATGCAAACATGGAATATAAATGAATCAATATTTTAAAAAGAAAAGAAATACAACTACTTGAGGAGCAGTATGTGATGCAGAAAATGCTTTTACCATTCACGGGAGCATTAGGTATATTCTTGCTGTAAACTGACAATACTGACAATTGCATGCTGAAAAGTTTAAACCCAATACAGAACAAACAAACTGTATGAGCCTTGAAATCCTTGCAACCTTTTGCCTTCATCTTCCTGACTCAGTTGGTGCACACAAACAGAAAACTGTGGAGGGCTGCCAAAGCTGGCCAGAGTTACATTTGGTTTCTTTGGTCGGCTGAGCTTGGTCATGATTATCAGCCAATTATGAACGATCATCTGGGTAATCAGTGAAGCCATGTTTCCTTAAGCAACTTATAAGACATATTAGTCAAATTTCTGCTGGTCCAAAACATCTGCATTGATTTTAAAAGTGGGTTTCAGTCCTTCAAATGCCAACTTGATTAGATGGAAAGCACTGCAGTAAGCCAATAACAGTTCTCTCTGTGTGCACGGCGGGTAGCACACACGGCAGCAGTGTTGGCAGCAGCCGGTACCCTTTCACCTACCATTCCTCCTCCCTCCCTGCAGCACAGAGCCACGCAGAGCTGCTGAGAGCAAGATCAAACCTGACCTTCACCTCCTTCCTCATCCTCAGCTTCACATGCAGTGGACAGTACCAACAAGCCTCTGTTGTCAAAGCAAAGAACAGACACCAAACAAGAGAAACAAAGAAGACGGGCTGCACAACACACAGAGTCGGTTGTGTTTACCACCTGAAAGATGAGGGAACCTTAACCTGTATAGAATGTGTGACAACCACAGACTTTATATCTATATTGATATGTTTTGGTTTATTTGCTGTTACACCATCATGCTTTCTATTGAGAATACTGAGTCTAATGTTTACACTATGATGGTATATAAGATTGTACAATGTGGCATGATGCCCCTGTGGTTCACGTTACCATGTTAACCACAACATCCGTTTAGCTTGAAGCAAAACACTCAGAAACGAAAATGTTTCTCTCAGTTCTGCAACCTTTTCTGTCTTATTTATCAAGGATGGCCTGAGGTGTTTGCATTTGTATATAATGTGCATTTGGGTGTGTATGTACTGTTTAGATGTATATGTGCTGCATGTATGTGTATATACACTGCTCAAAAAAAGTGGAGGGAACACTTAACCATCACAGTATAACACCAAGTCAGTTAAACTTCAGGGATATCAATCTGTCAATCATTTCATTCAGCCCGAATGAAATGAGTGGACGGGCTACCTGTCTCTACCTGCCTTCCTGCCTACGTGCACTCTGCCCGTACACTCATTGCGCGTCACCGGAATCTTCCACAAGCTGCTAGCTGTGAGTACTAACAGTAGCCATGTTGGTTGTTCATTATGATAATGTTGGGGGAGTGCTTTTGGAGGGAGGCTTGAAGGGACGGACTGGTAGTTTTGCCGACTTGGTGACTTTCTCACTAGATTTAGGGACTTTTTGGACCTTTTAATTGGAAACGAGTTGGCAACACTGGGCTGAGTTTTTTCAGTTGTATAATTTCTTAAATCTAGTGTACCGTTTCTCAACATTACCGACCCTAGCTTTAGGTTCTGTTTTCTGGATTCCACTAACTCCTGAGGGAAATATCTGTCTCTTTAGCTGCAAGATGCAATAAAAGACTGTTATTAAAGAATCAGTGGAAATAAAGAAAAGGAGAGAGCCAGGCCCAGAAAAAAAGGGAATCAAGTCAGACAATGTGCGAGAGAAATGAGAAAAGAAATAAATAAAATGTAATGCATGTAGGGAACAGTTCCAGCACACAGTGGATAAGGCCGAGAGTAAACACTCAAAGTTTTACTCCAGCTGTTGACCTTTACCAGCCAAGACTACAAAGACTATTGGAGGCGGGGACAGACACTTTTTTTATACCGGTATATATATATATATATCTATATATCTATATAGATATATAGATATATATATACATATATACACACAAACACATACAAGCATACACAGCTACCTAAACAAACTGACAAGCAAAAGGACAGAGCAGCAGGAAGAGTTGTATATCCCACAAAGGCAAATAGAAAGATGAAAGAGCAGAAAAAACAAGGCTGAAAAAGTGCACAGGGACATTGTCCCCAAGGTCCAGCAATAAATACTTCAACAGTCCAAGCCAAGGAAGACTCTGTGGACAGGGACATTGTCCCCAAGGTCCAGTAATAAATACTCCAATAGTCCAAGCCAAGGAAGACTGTGAAATTCACATGCTTGTATGTGGTCTACGTTACTAGACCACTAGGCTTGGCTATGAAAATAACTCAAGTGAAAACACATATACACCAATTTCAATATTGTTCCTGCTACTTCAGGAAATGTAGCATATTATGGTATACTGCACCAACTAACATGGTTCTGCATTACAAAGGTGAAGAGAGTTGAGTCCTGATTTCCTCATTAAAAAAATTAATCTAAAGCGGTTGTACAGAGGGAGAATTAGTAAATGTATTCACACCCCAGGATATGAATTCCCTTTGAAGGATTTCAGGGAAGTGTTTATCATTTCACTGAGATGGATGAAAGGAACAAACTGTTATTGGTGTCTTTCATTGGTTGCTAAGACACAATGAGTCCACATTTACACTAAAACAGGAAGACAGACCCTTTACACTCATCGCTCTCCCTGCCATTGTTTTTCTATCACATCCTTTTCTAGCCAACAACTGAGGATAACATCAATTGGTAATATCACACTTTTCCCACATATAACATGCATCTAAAATCATAAACTCAACTGAGGATTGGTACAGGCAAACAGCTTTAAGAAGACCATCAAGCATTCCCCCCTATGAAGTCATGGGACTGCCGTAAAAAAGAATAAATCTGTAAAAGAATAAAAAAAAAAGAAATGTGGAAATATAAAAGTGGAATAAATGAAATAATAAATAAGTTAATCAAAAAAATTTGGGAATATAAAAAGAAAAATTGAAGTATAAATAAGCACATAAAAAATTTAAACAATATGCGGAAAAATAGAGTAATTTATATGCAAAAAGAAACAGAAATAAATGAACAAATAAATGTGAAAACAAATGAAAATGTTTATATTTATTCTTTTATATTTTCTTTATATTTCCACATGTATTTATTCTTTTATTTATTTCTGTTTATATTTCCCCAGTTTTTTCCTTACTTATTTATCCTTTTATTATTTCTCTTTATATTTTCACATTTATTTTGTAATTGTTTTACAGATCTAATCTTTCTATGTCACTCGTATGACTATAAGCTATTAAACTATAAGGTTTGGTTTCCATCGAGAAAGTTTCCAAGATACAGTCTATAGACACTCTACACTGAACAACGAAGACCTACAAAAATGCAGTTTTTAAAGCCAGAATTTGTAGATTTCCATGTTGTTGCCTTCACAAGTACACCACAGACAGCTGAGTAGTGCTTGTTACATAATCGCTCTTCATCATGGTTGGTATTTTGCAATCTAAGAAAGTGAAATGTCATCAACCAACTGGACATTTCATTGGCTATTTTTGCAGGGACAACACGAAATTAAAAGTAATTGTATACTAGAGTTACATCTGTTGTAGACAAAAAACAACCACAGAACAACAACCCCCCATTCTATTTTCCATACTGACTATGAGTATAAAAAACTGTATATGTAAACTATAACAAGTTTGAACAAGATTAAAGCATAGACTGTATATCAGAAGTGGACGTAGTCACCATGACATCACTCATTGCTGTTTTGAAGCCTCGAGTTCTGCATTTTGGCCGTCGTCATCTTGGTATTTTGTAACCAGAAGTGACACAAGAGGGTGGAGCTCAGTACAACCGAACGCTGATTAAGACATTTTTAGGCGACGGAACAGGTTATAATTAACTTTCATGAACTGAAAACACACTGTGAAAGGGTTAAAGTTGTAAGAAGAAAACACGGCGCCGTGGTAGCGACCTGTCAAGCACAAGGTAGCCCCTGCTTTATGGTCTATTTGACTCTAAATGGGAACATCATTTACTAAATGAACATCATGCTGTATTGAAGAATACTTGAAACTATTGATTGAGACCAAAAACTCATGTGTACAATGTTTACTGAGGTAATAAATCAAAAGAGAAGTACGCTCATTTTCTCATAGACTTCTATACAACCAGAGGAGTCGCCCCCTGTTGGCTGGTAGAGAGAATGCAGTTTTAAAGGGGACATATTATGCTCATTTTCAGGTTCATGCTTGTATTTTGGGTTTCTACTAGAATATGTTTACATGCTTTAATATTCAAAAAACATATTATTTTTTCTCATACTGTCTGTCTAAATATACCTGTATTTACCCTCTGTATGAAACACTCCGTTTTAGCGCATTTTAACGTAATGGCAACGGAATTGCGTTGCTAGGCAACAGCTTGGGTCCATGTTTACATCCTGTCAGCTGATGTCATTCACATACACTGCAACAAGAAATAAACTGGGACACATCTAGAATGTTTACGTTTAAAACTGTGAAATTGTCTAAGTATTGTAGATTTGTGACATCACAAATGGACAGAAATCCTAACGGCTTGTTTCAAAAGCTCAGTTTCTGAATACGGGCTGTGCGTATTTATCTGTGGATTGAATGTTTTGATAGTTTAACAGTATTTATATAGAGCTTAAACCTGCTTTATAATATAAAAGACATGAAAATCTCACTTTTTACAATATGGGACCTTTAAGGTACTTCAGCATTGGCTTCACTTCTCAGACCTGGAGTTGCCCACTGATTAAAGAGCCTTATTTTTCTGATGCTTCACGGTGCGACAAGACAATCACTGTTCGGAGGGGGGGTGGGGTTTAAAATGCATCAGAGGAGGATTGTTGCTGCCATTTCTGTAAGTTGAGAAATTTTTTCACATTCCCTTTTTAGTAGCCTACAAAACAAACACATGGTGTACTTATATAATGCCATGGTCATTTCATGCAACGCTTCCATCTTTGTGAACTGTATTCAATGAACTCTTGAGATGGGGAACATCTTCATCCCTCTTTTTCTCAGGGTCAACTGCAGTAGAACAAACTATGTTCTGGCCGACCTCGTCACCCAACATCTGTCTACTTCAACTCTCCCCGAGTTCCACTCTGGCCTGAATCTCTCTTCCCTCGCTTTCTACACTGAGTGTTTACTCATGAGGAAAACAGAAAAGTCTCACGGCTCAAATTCAAATAACTGTATGATCAAAACTCTCCACGGGGTCCTCCACATTTCTGTCACCCGATGGACACTTTTATGTCTCTCCTTACACGGACACCGTTCCTTCATTAGCTAAAGAAAACCTTTGGATTTCAGTGTTTGAAATGTGTGAGCTCTCACAGGGGAATTCAGTTTCCTGTGTTTACATGATCTAAAGTTGGAAAAACACAGCGGTGCTTTCATTCTCCAATTGCATATGATTGACCATGTTAAGATTTCTCAGCATGTAGAGAATTCAACCATACATCATGTTAACCACCAAGGAAGTCATGTTTTTTTGAGTGCCCTAGAGGCTTATTATATGCATTCCATAAACTCTGGTGAACCGACAGTCCTTGGACCAGGGAGCAACTGATTACAGTTTGATCATGATGTGCATCTGGGAACAGCCAGAGGTGTGTCTGTGTCTCTGATTCAACCATGATACATACACCAGACACACAGCTGATTTGAGCCCAACTGGTGCAAACAGCAGCTTAATTCTGAGACAAACTTCTCCAGATTCAGCCACAAATCCATTCTAATTCTGCAGTATGAAAAACAGGAATCTTGCCAGGAAAGAGTGAATGATGTGGCTGTTTGTTTGCCTTTATAATCAGGTTACTGATATGAAATGCCTCCACAGTTGTGGTCACAGTGTGTGACTGGAGGTCAGTATAAGACGGAAGTTTGATTTGTATTTCCATTACAGCCTACAGTGCTAACGGTACTCTACGGTGCTAACGGTGCTCCACGGTGCTAGCGGTCCTCCACAGTGCTAACGGACATCCACAGCGCTGACGGTCCTCCACAGCGCTAACGAGCCTCCACAGCGCTAACGGACAACAATTATAACTTCTCCTATGAAGAAATTTTTTATATTATTCCAACTTTACTATATTGTCATGCATTACTTGTTTATACACCAGCCTTCACATACAGTATGGGTGCCCACAGGAGGAGTTAGTTGTTGACAAACACATTAATAAACTACATTATAATGTGTTATGAACTAGGGCTGGGCGATATGGCCAAAATCTTATATCACAATATTGGTCTTTTCATATCTTGATGATGATATATATCATAATATGACATGTTTTCTGGTAATTCAATCAACAAATAGTCTATATGAAATAACCACATGGTAAAGCCATATACGTATAATCCTGTGTGAATTAAATACTTAACAAATAAAAAGTACAGAGTATTTTTCTCATTTCACGAACTTAAGTGCAAAATGAAAAAAAATAAAATAAATATAAGCCTAGCCTTTATTGTGATAGAAATGATGTAGATGTATCATTTTGACGAAATATATCATCATATTGCCCAGTCCTATTATGATCCATTTATGAAATTATTATATAAGATATCGATTAGGTTGGGTCAGTGTAGCCACAGTCTTGTCGATTTGTTTCTTAGGAAAAAGGGACATTTCAATTTCGAGGGTTAAATATAAAATATTTTCTATATTCTATCCTTTAAAAACTCCAACTCTCTTCTCACAGCACAGCCACATTTTAAAAAGATAAAATAACCTACAATGTATGTAAGTGTGTTCATTCACAAGCAATTAAACACTAAAATCACTTTACATACACACTAAGATAAGAAAAAATACATTACAGGAACATTAGATTCACCCTATAATCCAATCAGCAGTGTCCACTGCTGGAGTCTCTTACCTTGCTTCCCTCCGACGATGGACGCTGACCTAAAGGTAAATTCCGACCCAGAGACATTTTGTTTAGAAACCGACAAACTTAAGCTCCGGTATCACTTTGAATGCTCAGGCATCACAAACTACTGATTAAACCCAGACGTGCACACATACATAGGAAAGCAAATAAGAGTCAAAAATCAGAGATGGATCCTGGAATGACTGAGTCCACAGGAGGAGTGAAAAGAGTCTTAATCAGATTGTGTTAATCCTCTTAGCCACAAAGCACGCACTGACACTGGACGTCCCTCTAATAACCCTGACTGGCAGCCTGCTTAAAGAAATGGGCTTATTTAGGGGCACAACACAGGAACAGGACCACTGCATAGAGAGAAAGTTAAACATTGTCAAACAGAAGCAAATATTGATACACAAAGAGCACTGGTGCGATGCAATGCACAGTTGTCTTTCCAATTTTAGGGAACATGGCCTCATAGAATAAACCAAAGGGTTATGTCAGATTGAGACAGATGGTAGAAAGGAAATAGAAATAATAAATGCAATTAAAGCTGCAAGCAGCGATGAACGGGCCCTCGCACCTCCCCGTGCGTCGGGTTTTGCTCGCAGTCGGTCACCGCAAGCATTCTTCAGTTCAATGCAACGCGTGATTGATCCTGTACAAGAGCAGCTACAACCCATACAGCCGGGACTTCCTGCACACGGCTCTCAACACAGCGATGCCTTAGCCTGTGGCTGCCAGCTAACGTCAGTGTTGAGAACTCTGTTGGTATCTGTATCCCTTTAAGGGTATTGGTATCATCATTTTTAAACCATAACCAGCCCTTATATTATAGTCTAGAACGGGGACTGACTTGATCAATATATCAATAAAATGAGTCTGGCATAGCCCAAAATAGTATGTGTGTAAAGTGTTACTGGTCAATCCATTACATAAGATGAACAAACACAAGATCAGTGGTCACATCTGACCCTAAAGCTGATCCTCAAGTGATTTAGTATTGCACTTCCATATACAGTAGTTGGGGGACTTGTAAGAACCAGATGTAAAAAAGGAAATGGTCAAAATTAAAGAAGCAGAGGCAGACATATCCTGAATTTTAGCCCCTAGTAGGAGTCATGCCCTAAATACTCTGGATCCTACACTTCCCACAATGCAACTTATGCATCCCTTCCTTTATAGCTGCCAGATTCATTCAAACAAAAACACATTCTGAAGTTTGGTGGTGTGACTCTTTCCAGTTATCTGTGGTGATCTCACATCAGTCTATAATGAGGAGGTGCCATTATTGACTAATAAATCCAGATGTCTACACAGGCCTCATAACAGCTGGCCTTTCACTAGTGTAAGTGTATTTTCATTTGGACGCATCAAGTCTATTTTCTTCTGTTTTGCTCACGTATCTACAGTGATTGAAGCTGCTTCTCTTCTATGTGCTGCTTTCTCTACGCAGCCTTTGTAGGTGGACAGGTGGTGGG
This sequence comes from Sebastes fasciatus, assembly GCF_043250625.1. Lineage (NCBI taxonomy): Eukaryota > Metazoa > Chordata > Actinopteri > Perciformes > Sebastidae > Sebastes > Sebastes fasciatus. The sequence goes on along the minus strand of NC_133813.1, from coordinate 26,492,565 downwards.
AGTTAAATCTGTAGACTGAGGCATTAGGGCTGCAACTAAGATTTCATTATCAATTCATAATAATCCTTTTTTTTTTTTTTTTTAAATCCATCAATCAATTGTTTGGTCTCTAATATGTCTAAAATGACCATAACAAATTGCCAGAATGCAAGGTGACATCTTCAAATTGCTTGTTCAACAGTACCAAATACTTACTTTACAATGATATAAAAGGCTGAAAAGCAGCAAATTAGTGTGTACGGTGATTAACTTTCTGTTGATCAACAGCTTCACTGTACACAGAAAGAATGAGCACCACATGTGTTTATCACAGTTAAAAACAGGTTATTGGTGGTATTGTAAAGTGTATGAATCTAAAACGACTTCTGTTCGCCTCCATTTCTGTCAGGAAAACTATTTATCTTTATCTATCATAAAGACATTTTTAAACAAACAAATCTTCCTCATCATCATAGACTAAACATAGCCAGATGATAACCAAATGAAAATGTCTTTCATGAAATAAATGAGTGTCCTGCTAAACTAAACAGAGCATCTAAAGCCTTCTAGTTCTTTTAATCCTCCCATTGGTGCCAATAGTCACACATGGTTTTAACAAACCTCACCTCTCAGTGCAGAGGTGTGTCTGTCTGTTCAACCTAAACTGGTCCACAAGGAAGTGCGGAGAAAGATATTTTATTTTAGTAAATACATTTTCTGTTTCTCTTTTATCTCTGGATGTATTTTTTACAGCCTCTAATGTTGTTGATCCTGCTTTTAGGGAAGTCATCCGTTATTTGGCCGGTGCAGTAAATGATTTAACAGCTCTATACAGCTCATCATCCAGTGTGATACACACAGATGGGTAAACATGGGGTTGGATCTATCAGTTGTTAAGAGCTGCCTGTTGGGTGACGGATATCAAGATGAATGGATGTAAAGTCAGTGTAATAAATTCATTGTCAAGGAAGTAAAGGATAAGAAAAGAGGGTTAGAAGCAAATAAACCTCTTTAAATGGTACAATATATCTGAATGAGCTGTTTCACTGAAAACAGCTGCCTGCTGAAAATGATTCTATGAGAGAGGTGAGACTGAACCAAACAGGGAAGTTGCGGGCTGGACAACTAATTATCACTATAAGGCTCCGTAAAGCCGAGGGGAGCGGCAGATTCAGGTGATAATTCTCTGTAGGTTCGTCGCTACGAGCAACGCCTTTCACAACATTTTCACGTTGGATACATCGTTCTTGTAAAAATATCGAGTATAGCCGCTTCAAGAGCGGGTCCATCTGAGTTCTTTTCTGTCTTGCGAGGTAAAGTGGCTGTCTGACGGCTCTCTTCAAAGCCACCAGACTACATTCACAAAAACAGTAATTTGACCCTGCAGAACAAAGGGTTTGCTGGTCTACCGCTGCATCATTCGGTTAGTTTGTTTTTGTTGTTGTGTGACTTTCGGATCCAAACCAACACCAATATGCTTAGCTTCTGTGCCGGTAATCCTGACTGCTTCTCCACTGGGAGCGTTCTGAACCACCATCTAAGTTACTGTATGTAAAAACACTGACCATAAGGATGTATATATACTGTGTATGCACCTAAATATGTGGCAGTATAACTGTGTTCTTAGGTGGCATGGCTGTGCAAGACACAATGCATTTTCCATCTCACCCCCACCACAGGAATCCATTCAGTTTATGTTGGTGCTCACTCTGTGTACTGAAGATAATCCAGTAACTACTGCACTACACAAACATCTGCAAGGCTGAGAGAGTAAACCTGACATGTGGGAAGAAAAGGAATAATCACTGTTGTTGCAAGATGTTCTCCGATCTCCTGCTGCCCACGTCATGTTGTTATGACTTTTCATACCGTGGTGGGAATACTGTTTGGAGATATCACACACTGCTGAAGGTAATAACATTTAAGGCTGAACAAAACATGCTCCTGATCCTCTGTTGTTGCAGCAGCAAATATAAATGCAAGAAAACCAAAGAGGAAATGTGGGATTAAATACAACACCATACTCTGCTATTACAGCAAGAGAGGTAGAGATGAGAAAGTATGGGAACAGAGGATTTATGATTATGGGGGGGGGTATAAAAACAGCCGGACATTTATAGACAAGTAATACAAGGAAGCATTGTGTAGCTTGGCAAGCAGTGTGGCAGACTAACTGTGTGTTAAACACAAGTGTTATCTGAAATATACAACTATGTAATAGTCCTACTGTACGTGCAGCTAAAGCACAGAATAAAGCCTCGAGTCATGTTCAAACATGTGTATGAAGGGAGGACCAAAACAGTATTTCTTTTGTGAAGCTTATGTGGCTTTTATACCAAAGTTCCTATTAAAGTACTTAGATTAAATCCCTCTATGGTAAACTCAGCTTTAAATAAACAGACTAGAAATAGTTGATTAAAAACCAATTGAAAGAAAATTAATCTGAAACTATTTTGATAATCGATTAATTGTTTCAGTCAAAAATGCCAAATATTCTCTGGTTCCAGCTTCTCAACACATGAGGATTTCCTACTCGTTTTGTCAAATGTTATAGAATATTAAATATTAAATATCATTCGGTTTTGGAGTGTTGGTCCGACAAAACAATCGATATAAGGACATCACTTTGGGCTCTGGGAAGTTGCTATCAGACTTTTCACTAAATTTTTTGATAAATCTGCTGATTATTTTCTTAACTAATCAATTCATTGTTTAGTCTATAAAATGAAGCAGCATTGATATATCGATTAGTCGATTGATAATTCATTGTTTTCAGCCATTTTTTAAGCAAAATTGTCAATTCGGTTGCTTTCAGCTACTCCAATGTGAATATTTGCTGGTCTCCTTGCTGTAGTTTCCCATGTTTGGGTTTTGGATTGTTGGTCAGACAAAACAAGATGTCACCTCCTGTAACTCCTGCCTACTTCTCCAAACTGGGGGCGTGCCAACTGCCATCTGGTAATACAAAAACACCATAACTATCCCTTTAACCTCCATCTACTGTAGTAATACACTGACTATGGATCAGAACCTCAAGGAACCCCACTTCAAAACACCCAAACTATCTCTTTAACCTCCATCTACTGTAGTAATACACTGACTATGGATCAGAACCTCATACAACCCCACTTCAAAACACCCAAACTATCCCTTTAACTGTTCATCAGTTTGACGGCCTATCTGGTTATTTCGGCTTACAGAGCTCTGTAGGGTCTTACAGAGGGGAGAAGCTGGGACAGGTTGTGTGAAGGGTCTGCAGCGATGTTACCAGTCTGTTTCCTGACTCTGGAGGTGTAGAAGGTTGTGTGAAGAGCCTGCTGTGATGTTACCAGTCTGTTTCCTCACTCCGGAGGTGTAGAAGGTATTGTAAACAGTCTGCAGTGATGTTACCAGTCTGTTTCCTGATTCTGGAGGTGTAGAAGGTTGTGTGAAGGGTCTGCAGTGATGTTACCGGTCTGTTTTCTTGACTCTCGAGGTGTAGAAGTCCTGGATTGAGAGCAGGCTGGCACCAATGTTTTTCTCTTCAGTCCTAACTGTCTGATGTAGTCTGTTCCTGTCCTTTATGGTGGCTAAGCCAAACCACACACTAATTCATGTGCAGATAACACACTGGATAATTACAGTGTAGAACTGGATCAGCAGCTTCGCCTGAGGCAGGTTTCACTGCCTGAGCTGGTGCAGGAGGACCATCCCGCGCTTGGCCTTTTTTTTTTATGATGGTGTGTCTATGTTGGAACTACACTTCCAGGAGATGGTGCATCCACAGCAGACACAGGCTGTATCTGAAACTTCATACTATACTAGTAGAACAACGTCATACTATACTAGTAGAACAACCTCATACTATACTAGTAGAACAACCTCATACTATACTAGTAGTACAACCTTATACTATACTAGTAGTACGTACCGATTTGGCCAAAATGTAGCATATAGTATGTGAACAAAAAATCTACAGCATGCCCACCAGCCGTAGCACAGCCAATAGGAACACTCTCTCTCTCTGAAATGACCTGTGATTGGCTAAAGTCTCCCGTCACTGGCTAGATTGTTTAAAGCCAGAAAACAGAGCCATGAGGAGGAGCAGAAGTCTAGTTTTCTCTCAGAACACTTGAATTACAATATGCTGAAAGGTTATCATGGGATTTTTGCCCAATGATGCCAAAAATATACTGACTGCTGCCACTTTAAGCCCAAGCGGACGTCTTCTAATTGCTTGTTTTGTCCAACCAACAGTCCAAATATATTTAATTTGCAAGGATATAAACGAGAAAAAGACATTGAACTACTACGGACACTAATCTCAAACTTGCAATGCTCCATAATCAACAGTAGCAGTTCACATCCGGTGTCTTTTGGCTAAAATCTGTTTATAAATCTGCACTGTATGCTTCCTATTTTAATCTATTGCTGTTATTTTATCTTGTGCATGTATGAAAGGATTATGCGTGGGATAATCTCATTTTGACAGTAGATACTGTAATGTTCTCTGTCACTGCCCACGACGCTGGACTGATTTAGATGTCTGAGATGGACAAAAGATGCAACCACACTTGAGATTTTGTAAAGATAGGGACCAAATAAACAAGGCATGTCTCCAAAAAATGACCTTATCATACAATGGAACTGCATTGTGAATTACTTTTAGAAGGAATCGTATTTTGACGCAGATTACGCTTGTTTCTGACATATCACAAATACATTTCTAATGATAGTCCGTGGAAGTCCACATAGAGGTCGGGGTGGTGGATGGGTCAAACAAACACAGGACTTTCACTCAGGAGTCCGCTGTTCGTGTCAAAATTCACTTGTTTTAATTTACATCTATAGTTTAACAACGTAATAAACATAGTAATTTTAATCCAAACCATGATGTTTTTTACTAAACCTAACCAAGTAGTTGTGTTGCCTAAATGTAAACAAGTAGTTTTAATTCATTTTTGTTTTGTTTTGTTTCAATTTAAAACGTTAACCACGTGTTTAAAACAGTTTAAAACCGCGACTGTAATCCGGAAGACGTAACTGAGAATGCAGTTTAGTTGTATGGGAACGTCATTCTGTAGGAGAGCAGGTTGAATAAACATGATGGAAAACTCCATGAAGCACCACTGTAGTATCTCACTCCATGAGACTAAGTCTGGAAAGGAGACGTCATGCGAGTTCTCAGAAGACTTTCTTTCTTTAACTCCACGGCAGCAAGACATAGGTCAAAGGTCGGGGTTCCCTGATTATCCCTGTAGTAATACCACTGGAAGGCTGCTCTTCACTGGCAGCTCAGCTTACCTACTTTGTGGTGTTTGTGCCAGTGACGTGACGCCAGTATTTAGTGCAGTATAACAGGTCAAGTTACGTTTTCTCTTCTGTGGCCAGCATCAGGGAGGTCACTGGTTTTAAATGAACTCCAAACTGACATTTCAAAAGGGATTAGGAGAAAAGGGCATGAGGTTCATCCAATACATGCTGCTCTGGCTCTTTTGAAGTCGGTTTAAAGGACCAATGTGTAACAGTTAGGGGGATCTATTGGCAGAAATTGAATATAATATTAATAATTAATAATGTTAGTGTATAATCACCTGAAAATAAGAATGGTTGTGTTTTCGTTAGCTTAGAATGAGCAGTTTATATCTACAGAGGGAGCGGGTCCTCTTCACTGAGTCCGCCATATTTCTACAGTAGCCCAGAATGGACAAACCAAACACTGTGTTGACTTTTTCTGCTTGGGCCGGAGCCGATAACGTTACTCCCTCCGGACTTAACCCCCGACAATCCACTCAGTAGGAGTCCATAACGTTACTCTCTCCGGAGTTAACCCCCGACACTCCACTCAGCAGGAGTCCATAACGTTACTCTCTCCAGAGTTAACCCCCGACACTCCACTCAGCAGGAGTCCATGACGTTACTCTCTCCAGAGTTAACCCCCGACACTCCACTCAGCCGCCGGGAAACAAGACGCAGGAAACCTCTGTTGGTCTTGAGGAGCTGCAGCATTTATTTCTGCACAAACTGAAACTTCCACGGACAATTCACTAGATATTCTCAAAGCTAAACTAACTCTGTCTTCTGCTCCACTAGCTCACTGGTTTGCTCACGTCATCACAAACATTCTCCACCGCTCTCTCTCTCTTCACCACTCACTTCCCACGTACGTACACACACACACTCTATGCACTGGCTCTGCTCCAAATGACCTACGCTACGCTACTCTACTCTACAACAACTCTAGATAGGGTCATTCACGCTTTCACGTTGGCCACCGTAGTTCTCCTAGAACACACTACCTTTAAATTTGGTTTCATTTTAGTAAAACTATTTTTGGGAAATCGTATAGCATTTGCTGTCCAAAAAGAAGAAAACACTTTGTATTTCAGTCAAACATACAGTATATTTAGAGAGAGAATGAAATAAGAGACCAGTATTAGTCCTTGCCCTCGGTCTGTGATATCTCAGCTCTATTAAGCTAATGGACTAAACTGTTATTCAGCCAAACCAAATCAGTGAAGCACCAGTGTTAGCAAACATGACACCACCCGGGGGGGTATGTTCCAGGGGATGTGGGTGCATGCTGGAGAGTCTGATACGCTTACAGGTACTGATTTAACACTCGTAGTGTGAAGAAACTATGGAATGGTTGGTGTATACGTGTAGTATCCTAACAGGAAATGCAATGTGGGTCATGTATGCAGGTCGGTGCAATTTTATCTTACATAACAAAGCAATTATTTTTGATTGACTTTTAATTACTTTGATGACGAGGGCGTGTGTCATGCCAAAAAGTACAGATTAGCAACCTATCGCTGCAATGCTTTGGGACATTGAATCCAAAGACATATGAGGGAAAAAGTGTGGAATAATACACGGATGATGTTGCACAATCTTCTTTATCCCCCCCCCATTGCTTATATTGGCCTTTATAATGAATGACAAGACAGCCACACCTACACAACTACAGCCTGAAGCCATGTTGCATGATATTATGATTTGGAAATATGTTTATAGGTCAGGTAATTCTCAGCACACCTTAACCCGCATCAGGCTACATTGTGCTCATCTGAGTCAGTCCAACCAGTCTGCAGCAGCATCCAAGTAAAGTGTTGCCTAAATTAAAAAGGCTGAGAGACACAATTTTGTCTTCCTCATTTTCCCCATCTGTTTCCTGAGAAAACACCACAATAACTGCATGCTCCTCGAGAAGATAAGAGCGCCCCCAGTTTGTGCCATTACCATTACATTCCAGTCAAAAGGCTAAACATCCGAGTTTAGGAAGAATAAATAACCTGTCCATCATTTAAAAACATAGAAGGTCGTTTAATAACACTTACCGCTTTTATTTCTTTATGTTTTATTTTTTAGAAAGGCTGTGGTTTGTGGTGCTGTTGAATTCTGTTGGGTTTTACTGAGTTGATATAAATGGGGTGGAAAAAATATTATATTATATATATAAATAACGCTGCAAACTTACGCTAAATTTTGGTGGGGAAAACCTGGCATGGCCATTTTCAAAGGGGTCCCTTGACCTCTGACCTCCAGATATGTGAATGGTGGTGGAATGGTGTGAGTGGGTTCTATGAGTACCCACGAGTCTCCCCTTTACAGACATGCCCACTTAAATATATATTACACAATCACATGCAGTTCGGGGCAAGTCATAGTCAAGTCAGCACACTGACACACTGACAGCTGTTGTTGCCTGTTGGGCTGCAGTTTGCCGTGTTATGATTTGAGCATATTTTTTATGCTATATGCAGTACCTGTGAGGGTTTCTGGACAATATCTGTCATTGGTTTGTGTTGTTAATTGATTTCCGATGATAAATATATACATACATTTGCATAAAGCAGCATATTTGTCCACTCCCATGTTGATAAGAGGATTAAATACTTGACAAATCTCCCTTTAAGGTACATTTCGAAAAGATAACAAATGGGCGATTAATTTACGATTAATCGTGATTAAATGATCTTTGTTCATGTACAAATCGAGCATCAACATACATACATAAAAGAGGTGCAACTTTGGAAACAGGTTAAAAAAACTTTTTTTTCATGCAGATGGTTAGAAGTCTAATGAAATACATTCAGTAATTGTAAAACATGAGGCACAAATTGGGGCTCAAAACACGTATAAGCGGTATCCATATGGACAAACATCCACTAGAGTTGCCTGAATGACCTCAAGACTGACAGGTTGACATCCTGTCCTGAAGGACTACATGATGAATAGGACCTGTGAACTGTAAATGGAGAGCATGAAGTCTAAAGAAGCATCTAAAGTAGCATGAATTCTACTATTAGACTGTGAGCTGCAACCAAACACTGAGCTGATGCTTGTTGACAGTAGGAGTTCAATTAATGAACTTTATTACTCTCTTAAAGTATTAATGGCATTAAAAAGGGATTACTGGCACTCTCTTTAACCACCACAGTGTGTGTGTGTGTGTGTGTTGTATTTAACATTAACACACTACATCTGAGGCTATAGTCTGTGTGTTTACCTTTTCGTCTTCGTCTTCACTGTCTTCATCCCTCGGTGTCTCCTTGTCCTCCTCTACTTCTTCTTCGTTGACACTTCCAGAGTCAGAGTTGTGTCCATCATGTCCATCCCCAGAGACTCTGGTGTCCAGAACAGAAGACGTCATGTCTTCTCCCAAGGACAAGGTGTTGGACCCGGACGACGACGACGTCAAACTATGTTCCTGCTCCATTTTTTTTACATCAACTAATATCACAAAGTTTCAAAGTGAGCTCATTTAAACAGAGCTATTAATTAACCTGTCAGCGCACACCTGTCCACTGACGTCATTAAAGGAGACCGACCGAGTCAAAACAGAGTCACGACGTGGCGGGAAGTCTGCAATATGGATATTAAAATAAGTCTGGACCCTGTTTAGTATCACTGAGAGTGTTCTGCTGCTGTCAGAGCTGCTCTCTCTCCACCTCAGTTACAAGTTGCCTCTCTGTGTGCGTCCCCAGCAGCATCCTGAGTCCATGAGTCCATGCTGTCTGTCTCTCTCTGTCTCTGTCTTCACAGTGGACGAGTAGTGCCTGCAGAACCAAAATAAACCCCGCCCACCACGTGCGGGGGCGGACCAATCAGATCACTACAGCCTCAAAACCACACAGGAGCAGTTTTGTTTGAATCACCTGTAGATGTTCAGTCTATATACATAAAATACATATACAGTATATATGTCTATGTGTTCAGTCTATATACATATATACATATACAGTATATATGTCTATGTGTTCAGTCTATGAGCCAGGGGTCACTTTTAAACCCACTTTCTAACCCTAACCCACCTTTATCAGCATTGTTCTTTACTGGTCAACAAAGTATGGAGTCATAGGAGTGACATAAAAAAAAAGAATAAATCTGTAAAACAATAAGAAAATAAATGTGTAAATATAAAGAGAAATAAATAAGAGAATAAATAAAGGTGGAAATAGAAATAGAAATAGAAATAAAACAATAAATAAGGGTGGAAATATAAAAAGAAAGAAATAAAAGAATAAATAAGTAAGGAAATAAATGTGTAAATATAAAGATAAATACATAGCACATGATGTTTACATGCATAAGTCATAACCAGGATACTCCAAATACCTGAGCATAGCCAAGAAACCATGGTGGAATCAAACTAAGTACATTTACTCTGGGCTACTGTACTTAAATACTAATTCATAATACTTGTACTTAACTTGAGTATTTCCATTTTATTGAACTTTATACTTCTACTCCACTATGTGTCAGCGGCAAATATTGTACTTTTTACACCACTACATTTGTCTGACAGCTTTAGTTACTTTTCAGATCACAGTTTTTATGAGCATGATATGTCCCTTTAATAATAATAATAATAATAATAATAATAATAATAGTAATAAATCATAAATAAATAATGAATAATAAACATAGCTGAGGGGAAAAGGCACCACAACACAAGAGGGAATGCTTTACTGCATAGATTATTATTCAGATAGATTTTCTTCTCTGAGCTAATAAACAGGTCTTAAGGAAAAATAATATTGTAGCTTTCATCCCTTCAACCATCTTCATTTAACTTTAACTGTGAGTTTAGTGACGGAGGATCTCAGGCCACCAGTAGATGTCTCATTACTGACTCTTGGGTACAGTACTACACCCACATATATGATGTCAGTTTCTACATCCAGAGAACATCTTTCTGGTTGCCAACGTTTGCACCAGATTTCCCACCACAGTTGACGGATCACTGTTCATAATAATAAATAATAAATAACAATAATATATTATAAATAATAATCAGTGTTCATAAGCATCATTTCCAGTTTGTTGGTGCTGTCTGCAGGGGAAGACGGTCTCTCTAAAAGACGCTGTAATTATGGTAGTGTCTTTTAGGAAGCCAGATAATGACGTACCCAAAATGAAGTGGTAGTTTTGCTATAGTGCTATCCTTGAACCCTTTTCATCATAGTCCTGGTCCTGGTCTCTTTTGAAAGGGGACTCTTGCAGTTTTCTAGCAAAAAGTCAAAGTCAAAGTCTAAGTGATATTTAAACAAATTCACAGAGGTACCAACACGGTAAAAGGTTTGACTTTGTCTTGCCTTGTTATTTTCGTATTTATCCAGAAAATGTTTACAGTCAACAGCACTTACTGTCCTCTAGTCTCACCGTTCCTCATCCTTATCTACCACATTATGTCATCATGCTACACTGAGCTTCACAGAGTAAACACACCACGGAGGTGTTGGTTGAGCCGGTTGGTCTACATGGTCATCATCATTAAACAGCAGCATGTTAGCAATGTCACTTGTGGTCTGGCGAGGCTCAGTAGGCATTTGCTTGCGTTAGAGGCGTTGTCTATGGACATAATTACTTTGTCAACTGAATGATTGACATGTGTTTTGTCACTGAAACATCAACACAAACCCTCGCTGCACCTGCATGAACCACATGACTCAATGAGCTGTACTTGGTTCTTGATTTAGGCTTGAAGTTCATTTTTATCTCATCCATACCCTGAAAAGGCCACCCTGTTGCTGATTCACTTTATTTTAGACCCTATAACACCTGTTTTAAGTCAGAGACTCGTTATTGTCTAAAATCAGGGGTCAGCAACCTGCAGCTCCAGAGCCGCATGTGGCTCTTTAGCCCCTCGGCTCCCTGTGGATTTTTAAAAATTGAAATGAATAACTGTTCTTTGTTTACATTTTCATTTTTTATTTATCATTGTTATAGGTCTATGGTACGACGGTACGGCGGAGCATTAGGGCCACATTGAAGAAAAAAAAAAAATCTGAGATTTCGAGAAAAAAGTCATAATATTACGAGAATAAAGACATAATATTATAAAGTAGTAATTTTACGTGTTATTTTCTTTTTTTCTCATAAAGTTATGACTTTATTCTCGTAATATTACGACTTTTTTTCTAATAAAGTTATGACTTTATTCTTGTAATATTACGGCTTTTTTTCTCATTAAGTTATGACTTTATTCTCGTAATATTACAACTTTTTTTCTAATAAAGTTATGACTTTATTCTCGTAATATTACTACTTTTTTTCTCGTTAAGTTATGACTTTATTCTCGTAATGTTATGACTTTTTTCTTGTAATATTATGACTTTATTCTTGAAATCTCATGTTTTTTCCCTCAATGTGGCCCTAATACTCCGTAGTACATTTGCTCTTTGGCCCTCACTGCATTAGACTTATATACTATATACTTAGACTATAAGCTGTGTTACCTTCATCACAATGATCAATGTTTTGCGGCTCCAGACAGATTCTTTTTTTTTTTTTGCCTAAAACGGCTCTTTTGATAGTAAAGGTTGCTGACTCCTGGTCTAAACCATTCCCCATAGTCCAGCGATGGGTCCAAGCTGCCTGAATCACTTCACTCTCACTGGATGTTTTACAGACTTCTTTTGAGGTGAAAACTGCTTTCAAGCTTTAGGCTGATTTTGAAAGGCTGAAAGTGTCATATGTCCAGCTGGATGCCTGCGGGTCACCTCTCCTCTCACCCACAAACATCCTGTTTTAAAATGGCAAATCAAAACATGTTTTATTCACATCCGAAATGACACAAAACAAAGTACTTTTTACTCCACTACATTTATCTGACAGCTTTAATTACTTTTCAGATGACAGTTTTTCATCCACTTCCTGTCCAGTGAAAAACAGGTTATCTCCAGATGTGTTGATTTTGAATGTTTGTGATAAACTGAAGGATGAAGTGCTCCTCCATGTGTTGAGATTATTGAAAGGACCAGTGTGTAGCTTTTAGGGGAATCTATTGGCAGAAATGAAATACACAGATTCTCCACAGGAGGGTACTGTTTGCTGATGTTACAGTTCTACTCATAATGTGCTCTGGATGCTGGGCCTCGGCTGTCAATGTTATAGTTTTTAACACTTTAACAAGCAGCCCATTTTATTTATAGCAGAATGTATGGATATATATTGGCAGTTTACTATCAGAAAATCAGCATTAGTCGGGTCATTTCAATTATATAGTTTATGAAAACTTGAAAAATTAACTTCATTTCTTACATAATCACCTCGTCTAAATAACTTGCTTTGAACAACATTTTTCAGGTTAACACATTTAGAATTGTGTTATCGTGCAGATGAGACCATTTCATTAATCACGTACTGCATGTTACAGTGAAGAGACGATGAACACCTGATTACTACATCCTGTTCTCTCAATGTTAAAGTAAGGCTAAAGGATTGTGATCAAAGCTAAACACCACGAGAGGAACCCACACAATCTTTTCAACTCTCATAGCCCACACGTGAGTTACAGCACATCGCTGATCTCAGGGATGATAAGAGTAAAGGTCGGGAAACTGACGTATACGAAAGGCATGAGTAGGCACCACTTGTTTAGCGGAAATTAGTTTCCTGTGGCGAGGATCAAATGTTCTTTTCTTATTTTAACCACTGATTTTGATCTAAAAAATTATCCTTTTGCAATTTCAGTTCCCCTAATTTAAATACTGTGAACACCTCCAGCAATAAATGTCTCCTTCACATCTATTCAGTTGACCTTTCAAACTTCAGTTAAAAACATGGAGATCATACACAAGAAGAAGAACAAGAACCGAGCTTCAGACTCTGCCGATACAGTGTTGAAGTGTTTAGATCAGCATCATGACAAACAGCATTAATGACGTTCTTTAGGCTGACTATACTGACTGAAGGCAGTGAGGTGAGAACTGAACTTCCTGTGTGTTTACAGCTCAGACTGAAGGCGGAACATGCAGCTAAAAGTACATGTGCACTGACAACACACATAAATGCACTTTATCACACAGAAACCTGCATTCTTTGTGATTTGACTGTTTAAAATAACGGAAGCATTTGACTTGAACACATTTTTGATACGATTTTTGTTGATTTTATCTTTTTAACATTGAACCAAAATTGTCATTAAAAACATTTTATATGCATTAACACATTTCTTATATGCATTCAAACATGTCTTATATGCATTCAAACATGTTTTATATGCATTAAAACATGTCTTATATGCATTCAAACATGTTTTATATGCATTAAAACATGTCTTATATGCATTAAAACATGTCTCTAACTTCATGTACTCTCTCTTAAGATTCTGAAAAACAATAAAATAATTTATATATTAACTACTCGAGAGAGGATCTGTAGTAAATTTCATTCATGTATGCTCCATTAAAACTAAGCAAAAAATACATTATAATTATAATAATAATTTGTAATAATAAATAATCATGAGTTCTTGTTGGGACCTTTTGATGTTTGTTTATTGTTTCTTCTATTTTAACATAATATAGTAAAATATTAAGTAGAACATCTTGTAGGCTACTGCAGTAGTAGTACAGTGTTGCAGTGTTTTCCATCATTGTGTGTGTTATAGGGTTAGTGTTCATCATTCATGATCATTCAGTGAATCACTTACATTTAAAATAATTTTACAGGAACACTCAGTAATGTGCTTTGGTTCTACTATGCTACAACTAAAACTATTCACTTATAGAAACTGAGAACGTCTGTTCTCTGAAACATTGTTGAAAACATTCAAATCAGTCCACGTCTGATTCAGAATGAAACACATCTGTCAGTAACAGTGTTCAGTTCTTTGAAAGCAAAATAGGCTCAAAGAATTCCTGAAAAAGTCATTCATCTTCACGCTTTGAGTGAAACGGCGAACTTAAGAGACCTTGTTTTCAGTAACTGCTCAGAGAAAAGAGACATCACAGTCACATCTCCTCCTGTTTATCACTAGAGATGTAAAAAAAACACGTGTTGAGCAGCAACTCTATTTGTGGAAAGAAGAAGTACAAAAAACTCCAGGGAACCCATCATCAGTTTAGTTCTATGAACTGTGTGAATGTGTCCCCGCCCCTCATTGCTGTATATAACTACAGTGTAGAACTCCCCAGAATATGTCCTTGTGGTTCACCGTGAGAGAGCAGCTACTGTCTGTGTGCATCCTCACTGTGAATGGTAGCAGAATGTGGGTGTGAGGTTCAAACCCACTCTGTTTCTCTTGTTTCAGTCTTTCAGGCGACATGGTTGGCCGTGGATTTCATTTTGATTTTTTAGACTTAAAATGTTCTTCCTCTGCCAGTCATTCACACCTGTTCATCCTCGGTAAGTGCTCTATCATTTTTTTCTTTATTTTCTGTTGAGTGATTATTTTGAGCTATTTGTGTTTTTTTGTAGGTCTTTGGTTTATTTAGTTTTCTTTGCAATGAATTAAATTCATCCTAGGACTTTTCTGTTATATATCAGTCAAATAACTCAATATTAATACGCTGTATTTAGTATTTAAGGCAGATTTTCCCTTCCTCTGTTCATATTTAAGGTCTGCTCCTTGTTTACTACAAGATTCTCTCCGCTTGTGTTCAAGCTTCAGATCGAGGTAGGATATTTTACTTTTTTGTCACGTCATTTCAACATATTGCTCAAATGTCAGTGATTTCTTCATATCATCTATCTATCTATTCTATTAATAAATAGTTGTTCTAGATGAGTGGCTATATTTATCATTGATAAAAGAACCACAAATATGATCAAATACATTTCCTTAAAAAAGTAGTATCATATCTCAGCCCAGTCACACAGCAGTTGGTGAAATAGTCACGAAATGTAGTGATTCGTGTACATAGACACAAATTTCACATGTCCAGTGGAGGTCGGTGGAGGATGAGCAGGTTCTTGTTCTTGTCCCGTGTGAAACCACAAATCAATGTTGATTTATTTGTCACGTAACTTCCGTACTTAAGTTACAGCACCTCCGGAGTTATTTTAACCCAAACCGCCATCTGTTCCTAAACCTAATCGAGTCGATCTTTACCTAAACCTAATCAAGTAGTTTTATTTTGAAAAGACTGGAGCAGAAATCGACACATGCATCACGTGTGTCAAGTAATTGTGAGATCCCTCGTCCTCAAAAAAGGGGTCCCTCGACCTCGGAGTGAGAAGCCTCGAGCCCTAAAAGAAACCTCTAGACAGCGTCGAGAGCGTCGGGGGAAAAAGGCCAGAGGAGGAATTCGATCATTCACTCGACCCTATCCACCTCAGATACCTCGAACTAGGCCGTTTCAACGCAGATGAACAAGAAATGGACTCTTGCAGACACAGAGTATGTAATCACCAATCAATATAACCTGATTTAATGTTAGCTGAAAAGTGATAAAGGGGACATATTATGCTAATTTTCTTGTTCATACTTGTATTTTGTGTTTCTACTAGAACATGCTGATAACATGAACATGCTGTAATTTTCAAAACACCCTTTATTTTCCTCATCCTGTCTGCCTGAATATACCTGTATTTACCCTCTGTCTGAAATGCTCCGTTTTAGTGCATCTCAACGGAATTGCGTTGCTAGGCAACAGTTTGGGTCCATGTTTACTTCCTGTCAGCTGATGTCATTCACATACACTGCAACAGGAAATAAACTGGGACACATTAAGAATGTTTACGTTTAAAACCGTGTGATGATCTATATATTGTATATTTGTGACATCACAAATGGACAGAAATCCTGACGGCTTGTTGCAAACGCACAATTTCTGAATACGGGCTGTCTGTATTTCTCCGTATATTGAGCGTTTTGATAGTTTATCAGTGTTTATAAAGCACTTAAACCTACTTTATAATATAAAACACCTGAAAATCTCACTTTTTACAATACGGGACCTTTAAATTTATTCCCTGTTAGAGTAAGGATGTTATACAATAATTTCTGTAGTAGTTTAGAAAGTGTTGTGATTAACATGCATATAACCGAGATCAGGTTTTAAGGATATGTAATGACAGGAATGACTTATGGTCAACACATGGAATGCAGTATGTTACTGTAATGACTGTAACTGAGAAGGGTGCGGAGGCTGTGAGACTGTCAAAATGGATTACCATGTGAATGTAACCTTTAGAAGTTTAAGTTTGAAGAAGTGTTGACCTGGAGTATTGTGACACAGGGAAGAGAGGATAAGTGAATCCTGATGAGCTAAGCATAAAGACATGACTGTTCATCATTATATTGTTTTTATTAATCATCATTATATCCAATCTATACAACAAATTATTTTTGGATCACCATTTGAGCTGTTTGCTTTTGCTCTGCCTAATCCTACAATAAAACTACGATTTGCATTTAAAGCATTTAAACTGTGGACATTAGAATAATTACTTCTTAAGAACTGTGGTCCTTATGGTACATGGTACAGCGGGCATAACATCATAAAGAAGAGTTTTCATATGCATTATGTTACTGTAGTGACTGTAACTGAGAAGGGTGCGGAGGCTGTGAGACTGTCAAAATGTATTACCATGTTAATGTAACCTGTAGAAGTTTAAGTTTGAAGAAGTGTTGACCTGGAGTATTGTGACACAGGGAAGAGAGGAGAAGTGAATCCTGATGAGTTAAGCATAAAGACGTGACTGATCACTGTTTTTACTAATCAATTCCTGGCAAATGACTATTAACCAATCCTAGATGTTTCGTAAGCTCTGAACTTCATCCTAGCTTATTACCAAGAGCACAGATCACTGAGGAGAGCTGGCTGGTGTCAACACCTGGCTCCTGGGTTATTCAGCCAGGCCACCCACCAGCAGCAGCGGGGTTGACGTCCTGGATGTGGGCAGTGAGAGGCTAGGCTAAATCTCCTCGCCACCAGTTTAAATAGTTTTTGGCTACGGAGTCATCAACTGAGCCAGCCCAGTGCAGCCGAGAGTCGGACCTTTTAAAGGGACTGTTTGTAAGAATCAGAAATTGGTTGTAACAGTGACACTTGTGGCCGCAATGTCAACGACAGTCAGCGTACTGTTGCTTGCGCTCGCCCGTGTGCATGCGCTACCTGAATGTGAAAGAGCATCCGTCAAAACAGTGAGGCGACACACGTCATCTAAAAGCACAATATCACTATATTTCAGCTGCTTGGCAGTAATGTTAGCTGACCAGACGGAGGTCTCTCCATGAATCAATGCTGATCCCAGTGTTGGCTTTTCCTGCCTCAGCCTCCCGACCGCGGCCGGAGGGATCAGGGGAGACACCGGAGTTTTGGTCGGAGACGATAACGTTTCTCTCTGCGGAGCCCCGTCACTTCACAAGACACGGGAAACCTCTGTTGGTCTGGAGGAGCTGCAGCAGTTATTTCTGCACAAACGTCCAGAAATAACTAGATATTCTCAGAGCTAAACTAACTCTTCTGCAGTGTGGAGTGTGCGCGCATGCACGTGAGGTGGAGCGAGCTGAGTGAAGGCAGGCAAGCAGGCAGAGGAGCAGAGGAACAGAGTACAGCAGAGACTCCGGTCCTAGAGACCAAAGCTACGGTCTCCCCCGCGTCCTCCGACCGCGGCCAACACTGTTTAACAGACGGGCTTCACTAGATACAACTTTGCGGTTTTGATGCTTCCGTGTAGTTTGTGTTGGAATCTGAGTCTGAACAGCGTAGACACACGCGAGCGCGCATGGGGCACCGACCCGGAGTGATTTATACGTGTAAAAAGTTACAAACAGTCCCTTTAAGAGGAGAACTGGTTTCAAGTAAGTGCCTCCTGAGACAGGGGGCGTACTAAACTTGAGGGATTTAACACGTGTTGCTGGACATTCGTAGGAAACGCACAAAAAATGAGTTGTTGAGAATCGAGCTGAGCGTCACAACAAAAAAAAGGAAATTTGTGTCAATGTACAGAAATAAAATAGATTAGATTTGGTGACTATTTCACAAACTGCCGTGAGAATGTATTGTATATTTAGAGTTGTGTTTCTTCTACAAATGACTCACTGAGAAGATAACATCTATGATTTAGTGATCTAGTTTCACACCATATTCATACTATGTTCCAGTGAAATGCGGGTCACAGAACATTTCTTCAAGATATCATCACTGTGGAATTCACCTGGGTAAAAAAATACATTTGAGTCATCCCTGATTGAATCATCTGCTGTAAAACTAAACTACTCTAAACTATAATGGGCTCTCTTTCAGACGGAGTCCATGATTTAGATTGTTTCGGTAAACATTCATCCTTAAGAAAAGTCTGTGTGTGGAAACCTGGAAAGCGCACATCAGAAAAGATCTACACACTCATCACACAACAACAGCACAGGTACGAGTTTTAATATTTCTCCATTCTAGCTTAAATGAAATACATATTGTTTAACATATTTAATAATTTGTAATGGACAATAATCATCTAATTTTCTCTCTTCTCGTCTCCTTCTAGAGGCAGAAACCATTGCGGGGCTTACTACAACATCACTGGAGTCTCTGAGGAGATCACGATATCTGAGAGTTCCGACGTGACCGTTGAGGTTTTTGAAAACAGCCAGTCAATAAACTGCACAAAAGCAGTTTTCAGCGCTTCACCAAAGAGCTTCTGTAAGTCCACAAAAAAAACATTTTTATGAGCAAGTTTCTCTTAATTTCTCTGTTTGATGATAAATCTCTGACTGAATATTTAATATTTCAGTGCGATGTGGTCCTCCAGATAAAGTGATCTTCAGCCGCCACTCTGGTAGACTGGCTGTGAATGTGATCTGGCCGGAGTTGGACAAAAACACCATTCAGTATTACTCTGTGAAATATATAGAACAGGGCAACCTGACACAGAACCAGGTCAGTATCAAACAGCTGTTAACTGTTTTTGATCATAAATATCTCAAAGAGAGAGCATGATTACTGAAATTAAAGTTTCCATATTGTTAAAAGTGAGATTTTCAGGTCTTTTACATTATAAAACAGATTTAAGTGATATATAAATACTGTTAAACTATCAAAACGCTCAATATACGGAGAAATACACATAGCCCGTATTCAGAAATTGTGCGTTTGAAACAAGCCGTTAGGATTTCTGTCCATTTGTGATGTCACAAATATACAATATTTAGACCATTACACGGTTTTAAACATAAACATTCTAAATGTGTCCCAGTTTAATTCCTGTTGCAGTGTATGTGAATGACATCAGCTGACGGGAAGTACACATGGACCCAAGCTGTTGCCTAGCAACGCAATTCCATTGAAATGCACTAAAACGGAGTGTTTAAGACAGAGGGTGAATACAGGCATATTCAAGCCGACAGTATGCGGAAAATAAAGGTGTTTTTAAAGCATTAAAGCATGTAAACATGTTCTAGTAGAAACACAAAATACAAATATGAACCTGAAAATGAGCACGATATGGGACCTTTAAAGTCAAATCTTATAAATATCTAGATAGCAGTTTACTTTTAATTTCATGTGGAATAACGTGCACAGAAACTAAAGATCAGAATATATATATTTATATATATATATATATTAGATTCATCCAGTTTATTATTGTGTCCTGCGTTTCATTACAGGAGATAAATATACTCATCACTGCACACTATATGAAAGAGTAGGTTTAAAGAAGTGGAGTACACACGTTTATAAATGTTTGTATTACAGAGTATTTTAATACATGATCGCCCCGTCCTTCTGGCTGATTTTAAGGCGATACTCAAGTAGTTTAGTGTTACACTTCCATTAACTTTGGGGACTCACAAGGTTAAAACAAAGCTAGAAGTCTACAGCCTGCTCCACCCGACTCCACTGTTATCAGGTCATTAAATGTGCGTTATCAGCCGTTATGAGACTCATACATGTGGGTCAGTAGGGGCCTGCTACACCTACTACATTAAAGGTCCCATATCGTGCTCATTTTCAGGTTCATACTTGTATGTTGTGTTTCTACTAGAACATGTTTACATGCTGCAACGGAATTGCGTTGCTAAGCAACAGTTTGGGTCCATGTATTCCAGTCAGCTGATGTTATTAACATACACTGCAACAGGAAATAAACCGAGACACATTTAGAATGTTTACATTTAAAACCGTGTAATGGTCTAAATAATGAATATTTGTGACATCACAAATAGACGGCTTGTTTCAAACGCACAATTTCTGAAAACGAGTTGTGTGTATTTCTCTGTATATTGAGCATTTCGATACTTTCACAGTATTTATATAGCACTAAAACCTGCTTTATAATAAAAAAGATATTAAAATCTTACTTTTTGCAATATGGGAACTTGAAGTATTGTGTTAAAAAATTGAATATTAAAACAGAAAATAAAAAGGCCACATGTGAGCTCGCATGGGACACCGACCCGTAATGATTTATACATATAAGAAGTTACAAACAGTCCCTTTAATGAGATTGGCTGATTGAATAAAGGTTATGATTTCAACTACGAGCTAAATATTTATTCCAGGAAAAGAAAAGTGAATTCATGTTTTGGATAATTCCTCCTGGCATTAATCAGTCTCTCTGTGTTGTTCACAGTCACTCGTGCAGTCCTACAATGGAGTGAATTGTACAATCTCTAATTGTACTGTAGAGGATCTAAAGTCCTCACTGGTCTACAGCGTACAGATACGGTGCGTCCCTAACGATAAATGCTCTCAGTGTCCATGGAGTGAAAACTACACCGTCCCATCAGGTCAGCTCGCTTTCTACTTTATTGGTTTACACTAAACAATAAAAATAAGCAGTTTTTATATATTAATTGTGGTAATTGTGATGAGTTAAATGATGTAAACACAAAGAAGTTAAAGCTGAAATAGTGTATCTTAAATGCTCTTTCAGAACTGACTACACAGCCTGTCATTGTCGTCCATGAAGACACTGATCTTGCAGAAAGAAAAGGCCGCTGGCTGCTTTATTTAACCTGGAAGGTAATCTTAAAGTGTAATATATCTTCTGTGTAGCCATGGCTGATGGTATTATTATAATAATAATAATAAAATGACCCTGTTTGTTAGTTTCCTGCCAAAGAGCTGCATGACGGCTTCTATGTGACTGTTGGGAAAGCGTCAGGAGAGGCTCCATATGAGAGGATGAACACCTCTCAGCCTGAGATCAGACTCATTCTCTCCTCTTCAGCTTATCATCTCACCATCAGGGCTGTGAACAACGCCAGCACCTCCCCAGCCCTAAATCTGTCAATACCACAGAGACAAGACATGACCAGTGAGTACTCACTACTTTATAAAAAACATTATATAACCATATATATATATCATCATGTATAAATTGATAGTTAATTAAACTTAGTTTATAGTTAATTTACTGTTAATAATGAATAGTTTACTAATTATTAGTAATGCTATCATTTCTGTTATGTTATCATTAGTTTGTGTTATGTGAAATTGTAGCGTTATGTAGCGTTATTGCATAGAGCAGATTAATAAT
Organism: Sebastes fasciatus; assembly: GCF_043250625.1. Classification (NCBI taxonomy): domain Eukaryota; kingdom Metazoa; phylum Chordata; class Actinopteri; order Perciformes; family Sebastidae; genus Sebastes; species Sebastes fasciatus. Next base: position 26,470,890 of record NC_133813.1, on the reverse strand, counting down.
CAATCATTAATTGATATCAAAATATGTATCTATAATTAATAACCCACAATTATTAATCATAAACCCATGAATTGTCATAAAAGGTGAAGGAGAGTGGTGACACTCAGCTTCAAATATCACACACAATTAGTTTTAATACCGTACTTTACCCAGGCGCCACCCAGTTTTATAAAAACAGCTAAAACTCACAATTTGATATTAATCAGTTGAGTCTCGTAATGTCAGGGTTGCTACAGAGTTCTTGGGCATGGTGAACAGTGATGTGAATTGTTTATATACACACAAAATCAAGTAACCAAGTTCTTTATAAAATAAAGTGTTTATTTGACTAACTAGAATATAATGGAATAAATGATAAAACAAAAGGAAGAAGGAATAAAATGAATAAAGGATCATTAAAGGAATACAGGGAATACAATGATGAACATTCATGGATAGAAACAAATTAAATGTGAACAGGTCAATTCAGTAACTAATATCCTTCTGATTGGATTTTGACATTTGCCTATCAACTAAATGTAGTTTTGATATTAATGTACCATTCAGCAGCAGAGAGTTTAAGAAGCACCAGGGAGGATTGAGAAGCAGTTTCATCTCATAAATGTAGGCGTGGTCTAATTCAAGTTTAGAATTTACAGATGAATTTCCTAATTCTTCTTAACCTTATTTATTAATTGACTATAAATGTGTTTATTAGTCTCGTCATCAAACTCTTTCTCTTCTGAAAATACATCTATACATCACCCTCGCTGAGCAGGCTGCTGTGGAAGGAGGTTGTGCTGTTTGGAGAAGAGTTGTGGCAGGTTCTGTCTGGAACGCGGCATTTTGGATCTGTTGGATTTAACGGTGCGACCCGGATTGAGTCATTTCTCTCCCTCAGTGGCTCTTTTTGGCGTCCTCGAGCATGCTCGGATATGGTCGACTGGCATGTCACCTCGATGCATTTTTCCATCTCCGTCTCTCTCTCTGTCTGGTGCAGCATTTCTTCAGACCCCGCCTCTCGTAGCTGGAGGGGTCACTCAGTTCAAAAGGTTTTGGACTTAAAGTCTTTCTTTAAAGTCTCTTTTCTTCACACTGGCTGGTACCATCAGCACCTTGTGGATACAGTAGGGCTGTCTCAGCCCTCAGGGCATAGCGGCAAGGCGACAGAGTAGCAAAAGAGATGGTTTGGTAAGGCAGGTTCTTTAGCCATATTCAGGTAGGCTGGACGATGATCAATAACTCATAAACTTTTCACTTGGTCAGAACGGTATGAAGCCGTTGTTGTTTTTCTGTTCTGTGAGCTTAACCAGGCTAGTTGTAAATGAATAGTCTCACCACTTAGTGCCCTGAGAGGTCAGGTCAAGTTTCTGGAAGAAGTTCAAAACAAAAGGATTAAGATCACATTTCATATTCTTCATCTTTCAGTCATCATTCGCTACAAAATAATTAATATATAAATTCTATATTGTCTAATAGCTGATAAGAGATTATAATAATTACATTCGGATTACATTAGTTAAGTATTTATTATCAGTTTATTGTTACACACATTATAACATTTGATATAATATATTAAGTATTAGTTAATGATTACAACATGATTTGTTTTACCTTCAAAAAAATCATTATAAATTTGTCCTGACAGGTATGGGAGCTGGGAAGCTGAACGTGACAGTCCACAGTAACACATCTTTTACTATCTATTGGAAAGACAATCTCATCAAGAACTACGTCTGCTACTCTGTGGAGTGGACGAAGGAGGGACATGAAAAGAAGGGACATGAAAAGAAGGGACATGAAGCAGTGTACATGTCCTTTTATCAGGACGTTAACAACTATAGGACCTTATCTCCTCTACCAGGTCAGTAAATATTCACATATGTTGGTCCACCGGTCCACTAAAAACTCTGTTTACATGCAACTCATTTATTTAGCCGAGTATGTTTTGAAGAAACTGTAATTTGTGCCTAGATTATTATGATTATAGATGATTATGTTGTGGCGAAAGGAAGAGTGAAGGATGTACTATGGTCTTTGTACAAAGCAGAGGACTTTCTGGAGACAGAAGGTTCAGGTTCAGCCAACAAAAGCATTTTGGTTAAGGTCAGGGAAAGTTTCACAATCTTTCTTCACCTTCAACAAGAGCTTTGAGTGCCTAAACACAACCATCAAATAACACAAGTCTTGCTTTAGCTGCTACGAGAACAAAGAACACATGAAACACAGTGTCAGTGAACATTTTGCAGATACGTTCTGTATTAACAAGGGAACATACAAGGAACGTACAGTATATCGCCAAGAAGTGAAAAAGTCAATTGTTCGTTCCGTTGCAACATCAGCGGCCAGCAGAAAAGCTACGCTCCCGCCATTTTGGAGTCAATGTGACGACCGGACACCAGTAAAACATCCACCTACAAAAGTAAAACAACATTATTCTAGTCCATTCATTTCTATTTATATTCTATTGTCATATTCTACCGAAATGGCCTTTGTTGAACAATAAAATATCATAAATGTAATAAGCGTTTTCAGTCCAAAATGGCGGCAGCAGCTGTTTGCTTCTATACACTTTGGCATTAATATTATGTGACTTCATTCAAGTATTCATTAAACATGTTTCCTCATGTTGATAATAAACGTGCTAATGTAAATGAGTAGTATGCAGGCATAATTGATGGTACCTGATGAAATATATTTAGTGTTTTGGTTATTTGAAATACCCGTCAGAGCCTTTGGAGCCTTATGAGCGATACAGCATCACTCTGCACACACGGCCAAACAAGGAGACCTGCAACATGGAGCATGTGAACAACAGTGAGATCACCTACGGGAGGACACAGTTCTACTTCACCGAAGGATGTAAGTCACAGCCCGACTATCGTTCCACTATTGTATCATGTGACTGGAATAAACAAGACTTACTGTGAGGCTGTAATGCTCATTTTAAAGAAACCCAAACAGTTAGAAAGATAAACCAAACCTGGTGATGAAAGTTCACAAAGACCACCAATGTTACGGAGACATTTCAGATATCAATGTGCTGGTGGCACTACAGGAGAAGTCAACCAACATCTTTAGGATTCCTCCTCTTGGGAACATGTTTGTCTGGACTACATGTAGTGATATCTCACTGGATAATTGAAATTCTGGCCTGCTTGTGGTTGTAGAGCAGTGGTTCCCAACCTGGGGTCCGGGGCCCTCTTAGGGGGCGCCAAAGATCACAGGAAGTGCGCCAGGATTAGTCTGCTCTGAGGTTGTCAAAATTATCATAACACACTTACTGGATCATTTATACACCAGTCTGTATATAAAACTATTTAAAAATATATATATATTTTTTTTTTTGCTACTTAATGGCAAAATCTAACGAAATATTCTTCTTCAATCCATATTTGTTGGCGTTTAGCCTTTCAAAAACAACATTTTCACTGTGGTCAAAAACCTGTTTGCTCTCCCGCTTGACGCACACAAAGAGAGGCACGTACTTGTATTAACGGGGCGGTCTAGCAGTAATCTAACAACACAATCAATTACATTTATTTAACCATAATAACAGAAAAAAATTGGCTCTAATACTGTCATAGTAAATTAATTAAGTCGATACAAAGAAATATCATATTATGTATCTGCATTCGCTTGATCACTTTATTTATGTTGACGAAACTGACATTATATTTATTAAAGAAAGTTGATTTAATAAAAAAATACTAACTTTATTCACATTGAGGATTTTGTTCGAGGATTTGTAATTGTTTTAGGGCGCCGACCATGTTATAGGTTGGCAACCTTTACTATCAAAAGAGACATTTTAGGCAACAAAAAAAGATCTGTTTGGAGCCCCAAAACATTTGCAGTGAGGTAGGGGCCACATTGAGGGAAAAACAAATCTGAGATTTCGAGAATAAAGTCACAACTTTACGAAAAAAAAATTGATAATATTACTAGAATAAAGTCATAACTTTACGAGAAAAAGTCATAATATTAAATTCATAACTTTACAAGAGAAGAAGTTGTAATATTACCAGAATAAAGTCATAACTTTACGAGAAAAAAAGAAAATAACTTGTAAAATTACCGCTACTATACATATATATACTAATATTATGACTTTATTCTCATAATACTACGACTTTTGTTTCTTGTAATATTATGACTTTATTCTCAAAATCTCAGATTTATTTTTTGTCCTCGATGTGGCCCTAATACTCCGTCGTACCATCGTACCATAGACCTACAACAATGATAAATAAAAATGAAAATGTAAACAAAAAAAATCCACAGGATGATGGGGGGGGGGGGCGGGGGGGGGGGGGGGGGGGGCCTCAAGGAAAATAGGTTGGGAACCACTGCTCTAGAGGAATAGTCAGGAGCTACAACCTAACATAGCTAACAACAAGGATAAAGATCAGGCCAATACTGCTAGTTCCTTCTTATCCTATCCAGAACAACAGTCTGACTTCTTGATATTGTGCACCCAAAGCTCCCATCAGTGCTCCCATAAACATCAGCAGCTACAACGTGATGCTAAATTCAGTGATGCTGCAGTGGTCATCCATCCCGGAGGAAGACGTCCGGGGTTTCCTACTGGGTTACATCATCTACTACACCGAGTACCACCACGATGGGACGAGTACAGAGAGAAGTAAGCATTATCCACCTTAAACTACGACACTACTCACTCATTAACTTGTATGCTTGTTTTGGCTAATCCATAAAGTTGCCAGTTGCTTTGTTTCCCACTGTCTCAGTCTCTAGAGGCATTAGCAGTTGGTCTAAGGCAGGAGTCAGCAACCTTTACTATCTAAAGAGTCATTTTAGGCAAAAAAATAATTATAAATCTGTCTGGAGCCACAAAACATTTGAGCATTGTGATGAAGGTAACACAGCTTATAGTCTAAGTATATAGTATATACTGTAAGTCTAATGCAGTGAGGGCCAAAGAGACAATGTGCTACGGAGTATTAGGGCCACATTGAGGGAAAACAAATCGGAGATTTCCAGAATAAAGTCATAATATTACGAGAAAAAAGTCATAACTTTACAAGGCAAAAGTTGTAACATTACGAGAATAAAGTCATAACTTTACAAGAAAAAAAGTCATAAAGTCAGATTCATCATCATGGAGCCATGAGTGAATCCATCTGGTAGATATTTGACTATAGATAGATTAAAACTTTGACCATGAATGTCGGTACGAATACGCCTAATAGTTGTTGAGATATGTCAGTCTGGATCAAAGTTGTGGACCAACTGAGCGATTTAACATCTGTAAAATGTTTAACACCTGTTTTGCCGATTGTAAATTATCACATAGTGTCTGGAAATTCAGGCCAACTTTGAAGCAGATGTATCCCAGTTACATTTGTAATATGCTGAAAAACTGTCACTCTTTGACTGCAGATATTACAGTGGATCCAACATTAAACAGCTATGAACTGGGGGATCTCAAAGGTGGCACAGCATACGAAGTCCAGATCTCAGGTTTCACCCAGGCAGGAGCCGGAGTACGGAGCACAGCAAACCTCTTTAAAACTGACGATCAAGGTTACATCCCCCAAACATGTTTTTGACCATTAAAAAAAAATCATACAATTGAATTTCTGATACTGATATTTGCAAAGAAACATCCATAATTATTTTGTATTTCCGTAGGATTCTCTAATCTCAGTGGCGTCATCGCGATTGTTGCAGTTGTGGCCACTGTGCTAATATTTGGACCTCCTATAATAAAAAGGTACGGTCAAGTCTTACATGTATTGTGTGTCAAACAAGCTGTCACAAACTGGATAAACATCTAACTACCATATATCTACTCTACACTACCTACTTCTTCCAGAGCAAAAGGGATTTTGTGGCCAAGCATACCGAACCCTGGAAACAGCAATGCAATGCAGAAAATAGAAGAGCCTTGTGTACGGGTAAGTCTAGAACTCTACCGGCAGTTTTAACGTCAGCCAGCCAGACTGAAGAAATCAAATGAAGTTAATGGAGAACTGTTTCTACTTCACTCAGGAACTACTGGAGTCCATCCACACTCTGAAGGTGGAAGAATGGGATACAAACAGCCTTCAGATAGTTGAGAAAGAAGATGCTGCTAGCACGTTACCATCGATGGTACCGCTTCTCTGTGCGTCAGAGGATGAGGCAGACTCACCAGAAATGACTCGTAACTGGATCCAAAGAGAAACAGAGGACGCAACTGGAGACATCCCACCAAATATTACTGCAGAAACTTTACCAGACATCCAACAGACAGACCCCCGGAGTTCTCCTCTCGCCTTTCCGAGTGGCTATACAACGATGGAAATGTTTCAGCAGGGGATGCCTCAGGGCGTACCGGCCGACGCATCGGTTACTCAAGCCACGGAAAGCGACCCAGAGGACACAGACTCAACGGTTGTAAAGTCAGGATTGGACTATATAGGGCAATTTAGTACCAGTCCTATTTCGGACAGCGAGGAGATGTCCGCAATTTTATGAAAACAGTTTTGAACAGGACAGCAGAGAAAACAGGATTATAAGAACCACGGTCCATCATCGGGGTACAGCTCTGTTTATGCCCGCTGTCAAAATGACTGTTTACTTTACTTTACTTCATTTCAAGGTTTGTTAACAGCAAAATAACCAGTCACTCAATTTTAATTAAAGGGACTGTTTGTAACTTCTTACACGTATAAATCATTGTGGGTCGGTGTCCCATGCGAGCTCGCTTGTGGCTACGCTGTTCAGACTCAGACTCAGACACAAACTACACGGAAGCACCGAAACCTCTTGGTTGTATCTAGTGAAGCCCGTCTGTTAAACAGTGTTGGCTGCGGTCGGAGGACGTGGGGGAGACCGTAGCTTTGTCTCCAGGACCGGAGTCTCTGCTGTACTCTGCTCCTCTGCTCCTCTGCCTGCTTGCCTTCACTCACACACCGCTCTCGTTCTCGCTCTTTCGCTCCACTCTCACGTGCATGCGCGCACACTACACACTGCAGAAGAGTTAGTTTAGCTCTGAGAATATCTAGTGAATGTACAGTGGACGTTTGTGCAGAAATAACTGCTGCAGCTCCTCCAGACCAACAGAGGTTTCCTGTGTCTTGTGAAGTGACGGGGCTCCGCAGAGAGAAACGTTATCGTCTCTGACCAAAACTCCGGTGTCTCCCCTGATCCCTCCGGCCGCGGTCGGGAGGCTGAGGCAGGAAAAGCCAACACTAGGATCAGCATTGATTCATGGAGAGACCTTCGTCTGGTCAGCTAACATTACTGCCAAGCAGCTGAAATATAGAGTGATATTGTGGTTTTAGCTGACGTGTGTCGCCTCACTATTTTGAGCGATGCTCGTTCATGTCTATGTAGAGCGAGCACAAGCACGAGCAACAGGACGCTGACCTTCGTTGACTTAACGGCCACAGGAGTCGCTGTTAACAAGCAATTTCTGATTCTTACAAACAGTCCCTTTAACTATCAATTTATCATTAATAAATGATGGTTATTATAAAGTGTTTCCCACATCTTCTTTGTAGCGTCCATGTTGTTTCCATATAACCACTTTAAGCTCATGAACATCCCGAAGTCGGAAGAAAGACTTCCCAACTCAGGAAAAAGGGACAATCCAAGGAGCATGTGAACGCACCATTAAGGATGAGTCCGTTCTAATCAAGTCTTTAAAGGGGACATATCGTGCTCATTTTCAGGTTCATACTTGTATTTTGTGTTTCTACCAGAACATGTTTACATGCTGTAATGTTAAAAAAAAAATTTATTTTCCTCATGCTGTCTGCCTGAATATACCTGTATTTACCCTCTGTCTGAAACGCTCCGTTTTAGTGCATTTCAACAGAATTGCAACGGAATTGCATTGCTAGGCGACAGTTTGGGTCCATGTTTACTTCCTGTCAGCCGATGTTATTTACATACACTGCAACAGGAAATAAACTGGGACACATTTAGAATGTTTACGTTTAAAACCGTGTAATTGTCTAAATAATGTATATTTGTGACATCATAAATGGACAGAAATCCTAACGGCTTGATTCAAACGCAAAATTTCTGAATACGGGCTGTGTGTGTTTCTCAGTTTGAGCGTTTTGATAGTATATATACTGTATATATATATAGCACTTAAACCTGCTTTATAATATAAAAGACCTGAAAATCTCACTTTTTACAATACGGGACCTTTAAATTTATTCCCTGTTAGAGTAAGGATGTTATACAATAATTTCTGTAGTAGTTTAGAAAGTGTTGTGATTAACATGAAGTGCATATAACCGAGATCAGGTTTTAAGGATATGTAATGACAGGAATGACTTATGGTCAACACATGGAATGCAGTATGTTACTGTAATGACTGTAACTGAGAAGGGTGCGGAGGCTGTGAGACTGTCAAAATGGATTACCATGTTAATGTAACCTGTAGAAGTTTAAGTTTGAAGAAGTGTTGACCTGGAGTATTGTGACACAGGGAAGAGAGGATAAGTGAATCCTGATGAGCTAAGCATAAAGACATGACTGTTCATCATTATATTGTTTTTATTAATCATCATTATATCCAATCTATACAACAAATTATTTTTGGATCACCATTTGAGCTGTTTGCTTTTGCTCTGCCTAATCCTACAATAAAACTACGATTTGCATTTAAAGCATTTAAACTGTGGACATTAGAATAATTACTTCTTAAGAACTGTGGTCCTTATGGTACATGGTACAGCGGGCATAACATCATAAAGAAGAGTTTTCATATGCATTATGTTACTGTAGTGACTGTAACTGAGAAGGGTGCGGAGGCTGTGAGACTGTCAAAATGTATTACCATGTTAATGTAACCTGTAGAAGTTTAAGTTTGAAGAAGTGTTGACCTGGAGTATTGTGACACAGGGAAGAGAGGAGAAGTGAATCCTGATGAGCTAAGCATAAAGACGTGACTGATCACTGTTTTTATTAATCAATTCCTGGCAAATGACTATTAACCAATCCTAGATGTTTCGTAAGCTCTGAACTTCATCCTAGCTTATTACCAAGAGCACAGATCACTGAGGAGAGCTGGCTGGTGTCAACACCTGGCTCCTGGGTTATTCAGCCAGGCCACCCACCAGCGGCAGCGGGGTTGACGTCCTGGATGTGGGCAGTGAGAGGCTAGGCTAAATCTCATCGCCACCAGTTTAAATAGTTTTTGGCTACGGAGTCATCAACTGAGCCAGCCCAGTGCAGCCGAGAGTCGGACCTTTTAAAGGGACTGTTTGTAAGAATCAGAAATTGGTTGTAACAGTGACACTTGTGGCCGCAATGTCAACGACAGTCAGCGCACTGTTGCTTGCGCTCGCCCGTGTGCATGCGCTACCTGAATGTGAAAGAGCATCCGTCAAAACAGTGAGGCGACACACGTCATCTAAAAGCACAATATCACTATATTTCAGCTGCTTGGCAGTAATGTTAGCTGACCAGACGAAGGTCTCTCCATGAATCAATGCTGATCCAAGTGTTGGCTTTTCCTGCCTCAGCCTCCCGACCGCGGCCGGAGGGAACAGGGGAGACACCGGAGTTTTGGTCGGAGACGATAACATTTCTCTCTGCGGAGCCCCGTCACTTCACAAGACACAGGAAACCTCTGTTGGTCTGGAGGAGCTGCAGCATTTATTTCTGCACAAACGTCCACTGTACATTCAAAATCTCACTTTTTACAATATGGGACCTTTAAATAAGCCAGAACCAGAAACACCTCTTGGCAGTTGCAGCATTACGACCCAAAGCAACGGTTGACTGAGATTCATCTGCAATGATACTTGGCGGTATGACAGAACGAGGGCACTAAAACTACATATCTGAATGAAAAGTCTCTTTATTGAGTGTTTTTTTTTGGAAACAGATCAGACGTATCGGACCACATACACACTGTACATCCAAGCTCTTCAAAGACAGCATTACCAAATCTTTACATTATGTCCCAAACACAGCAGCCAACCATTAATCATTTCTACAGTATTAACTGTACATAGTGGATACATGGATATAAAAAAATAAAACTGGTTGTGTTGGAAATACTTTTTTTTTTTTACTAAACTTTATCAGAGTTCACCACTTCAAAACTGAAGCTTTGTGTACATAAAAAGCAGGAAAAGAAAAAAAAAGTTAAATTAAAAAAAGTCATAGGTGGAATTTAAGTCTACTTTTAAAAGTAAGTCTTTCCTAGAAACTTAAGAAAACACTGATCTCTTCATGTTTGCGGGTACATTTTTGACACAATCACAATACTGCAAACTGACACACCAAAAAATGACAGAAAAACATATGTTCAAATAAAAAAACAAATCCACTAATGTCCCGTGAATGTTCAATCTACTCTATTAATTACTAAAGACAGCTGACAATACTTAAATAGAACATCTCATTAGTTTCCTAAACAATAAATTCCTGTTGCATTTGTCAATAAGTCTCCATATTTTATTAGAATATTCTGTACAATCTTAGTCTAGGCACTTTTTGACCCTTCTGTGCTTGCGAGCAGTTAGTTGACCTGTGACATGTTTGCTTCGTTTGCATCTCACGTTCAATATGAGCCGACAGACATTTTTCACACCACCAGCATTTTTTTACAGTATAGGCTTGTTTTGCATCTATAAAACAGTAAATACTTTTTTATTTTTTTTTCTCACAGCATTATTACAACAATAACAGGGAAAGGAACATGATACATTTTTCAGCGACTAATCAGAAATATAAAAATGAAAGTAAATGTACACCCATAAAATAAAAAATAAAATAAAATGATGTATTCATGTTGACTAAAATGACATTTTTAGAACAATATATTATCAGAAACTGAATAATACCATTCTCATAATTACAGCACTTCCAGTCTTAAAGTCAACAGCGTACATTTAGCGGGAGAAGCATGGAGCACAACGGGGAACAAAAGAGTCTTCACAGACCTGGGCTGCAGTCAAATATTATTGTATTATTATGAGTGAAATGACCCGGAAGTATCTCAGTAGCAGCCGAGATAAGAGCTGATCATATTCTCTAAATGTTAAGGAAAGCTGCCTCAATGCTTCCTTTCTTATCTCCTTTAGCACAGGATACACTGGATCATCTTTTATGAACGGAAAGGAGAGAATGGCGTCCCACAATTCCTTGCGGCAGCAACATTTAAAGCGATGCACCATTCGAGTATTGAGTTTGTCGCTCTACTTATTTTCTATGTATGTTTTCATGCCATGTATAAAAACATGACATGACATCAGTAATTTCCTAAGTCCTTATGAATTCTCCTTCACATCTTTGACCTCTTTAGGAAAAGTGGTTATTCGACGTGCAAATCTCCCTTTAACACCACAAAAAGGGCAAATGAGCATTTCTTTTACCAATTTATTTTATACATCCACTGAGAGGGGCCCTCATGTTCTTACACCTATAGAAGAAACATGAATTAAATATGTAATATACCATTTGTTTCATTCTGTAAATAAGCAAACCACACAGCCACACCGAGGCCAGAGCAGCAGAATAAAGAGGAATCAAATGTCAATAATGACATGAAATGAAATGTTATACTTTTTAAAAAGAACATTTCAGCTGGCAAAATACAGGTATCTGGTTTAACTTCCTTTGTGGTGTGCTAGTGAGCAGAGTTTATATACACAACCTAACATGAGAATGGCCTATGTTATACTGTAATCAGTATTTTTTTTGATAGTAGTAGTAGTAGTAGTAGCAGCAGAAGGTAGTTTTTGTTTGTTTGGACAAAATGCAACTGATGCAAACTGGTAAATCAGCAGCGATATGACAAATGAAAAGTCAAAAAGAGAAACTGACAAATGAAAATAAACTGGGGGCTCCAGACCAGAATGTAAAACATCGCTCCTATTCACAATTCAAAGTTACTTTACCCTCAACAGACAGACAACATCAGATGTATGGAGGGATGGATATTACATAATATTAATAATAACAATTACTGCAGTCATTTTCTTACAACTTATTCATATTTTGTATTAATAAATGCTGCCTGAAGAAGTGTGCCAGGCTTGAAATGTGCTGCCAGTCAGAGCCTCTTTTGCCTTTAAGTGCCTGCATTTGTGCATTTATTGAGCAGATTAAATGTCCTCATTTTTCTGCATCAAACGGCCCCCCCCCTCCAGGGTCTGAAATCAGCCCCCGCCACCCACCAAATGCGGGTAAATTGTTGGCAGTGGCGGGTGAAATCATCAGCACACCCGCCACTTAGGCAGGCAGGGAAAATGCTCGTGATGGAAATAGAGAACCGTAGTTGTCCGCTTTCTTGGCATCTCAAGCCTCTGTTACGTTAGCTGTAACGTTAGCTGTAACGTTTGCTGTAACGTTAGCTGTTAGCAGCCGGTGGGCAGCACAGTCCTGACGGGTTAAATAACGGAGCTAATAACGTTAACGGAGGTTCCATTCAATTATTATTATGAGGCGTTCAAAGTCTGCTCAGGAAAAAGGACAACGGGTGAAGGTAAATTACAACGTTATCATGATGTGTTCAAATGTAATCTCGTAAAATGTTTTGGTGAGAAACTTGAATAAATCCATTTGTTTGAAGGAGATGTTTTCACAGTAATATAAAATAGATATTAGAGAGAATTATGACCTGTTTAACTTCATAACACTAGCTCTAAGCAGCTTGCCAAGATTTGTTTTAATCAAAGCAAATATTTAGATATTCATAATCCTTTGAATTGTGTGTTTTTATGCAAATAACCACTATAGATGACAATAACAAAGTACAGTACAGTACTGTGTACACTACCCTCCCTCTAAGGTGTAATTCCAACACTGTAATTTACCGTGTTACATTGAATGACGTCAAATCTAAAATGTTATTCCTTCATTTAGCGCAGAGATTTCAAAAGTGGCAGATACAATTTCTGAGTGGCAGACAAAAAAAAATACGTGAAAAAGTTCATTTCTTCCTTTCTCTATTACTGACTCTTTTCTGAACTCTACTTTTCAACTGATTGAAGGGGACATATCATGATCATTTTTCAGGTTCACACTTGTGTTTCTACTAGAACATGTTTACATGCTTTAATGTTCTAAAAACACATTATTCTTCTCCTCCTGTCTGTCTGAATATACCTGTAGTCACTCATCCTGTCTGTCTGAAATGCTCCGTTTTAGCACCTGTCTCTTGAAGACCTACATATTACACATTACACATGTTGCTACATATTACTATTTGCAATATCAAGACAAAAACTTTTTTTTTTTTTAAAAGGAAAAGTCACACATACTACAGTATGACAAATATTGATGATCTTAGAGGCATAAAAGGCTTTCTGGACTATTTATTTTATTTTGTATTAATGTATTAATTGAAGTGTATGGTTAAGATGTCACTAGAGGAATAGAGAGCAACATTTGGTCTTTTTCATCAGGTAATATCCATGTAACATAGGACAAAGCTACAATAGAAATCTAGCTTCAAATTGTTGGAGAAACAAGGATTAACTCTGACTGGGACGATTATCAATAACAATAATAATCATAACTTTATTATCTAGACCGTCTCCTCTGAAGCTGGTCTGACAGACTACCAGGAATCTATACAGAAAGAATAACAGGTACTGAGTTCTTCATGCAATGAACACATACAGGAGGTGGACACAGTACCAGTAGTGTTGAGCGTCTGATGTCCAGTTACTGTTGAGGTGTTTCTGAGCCTGTAGTATTTAGTGTTGTGACTTAGATCTATAACCATTAATCAATTAGATGTCAACTATTAAACTAACTATTTTGACAATTGATTAATTTGTTTAAGTATTTTTTTTAAGAAAAAAGTTCTCTGATTCCAGCTTCTTAAATGTGAATATTTTCTGGTTTCTTTCCTCCTCTAAGACAGTAAACTGAATATCTTTGAGTTGTGGACAAAAAAAGACATTTGGTGACGTCATGTCGGGCTTTATAGGAAACACTGATTGACATTTTTCACCATTTTATAGACCAAACAACTAATCGATTAATCGAGGAAATAATCGACATCTTAATAGACAATGAAAATAATAGTTGCAGCCCTAGTTGTACTGTTATATTACATTATATCATTTGCCTTTTCTGCAAGTCCCAAAATCTTCAGCTTCCCTACTAAACAGGAAAGGTGGGGCTATCTCTGCTGTACCGAGTGCTCACTTGCCCTTTAAGTGGGATACTGATAATTAGCTGAATTACAGGATCCATGTGTTGCCCAGAATGTGCTGTAAAAATCAGGTTGTACGACAGGAGATGACGATGCGAGTGGTTTTCATCCGGTGTGTATACGCACGCTGAGATCGTTTGATGGAACCCGACTGGTTTCTATGGTGCTGCAATAGTCACTTGGAGCTGTCGGCACCCACGGATGCATACCCGTCATTGTGAGTCTTGTAGCTGCCGTTATGCTGGGTGCAGGGTGATGACATCATGTCCTCGCTGAGTGGGACTGAGTCTTCTCTGTCACTTTCATACTCTTCCTTTTCTCCTCGGTCGCAGTCCCTTTCCACCTGAATGAGTAACATTTGAATGAGTAACAGTCAAACCTGGTCGGCACAAAACTTAAGTCCAGGTACCGATGATGCAGTGGCAGATGTTTTCAATGGAGTCTGTCCAATAACAGATCCAATAGTCTAGTATCTGTTACTAGTACTTTGTGAGGACAGGAAGGTCCAAATATGTCTAATTTTTCCCATTTTCAGGGCTCTACTTTAAAGCTTCTTGCTTATAGTATTTTGATTAATTCATTAATAACAGACCTGGGACAAATACGGATAAATACTTAATCAATCCCAAAGTTACTGCAGCCAAAACACACATAAAGGCCTGTGTCCACCAAAGCGTTTTCTCCCAACTGAAACGCCAGGTGCTCTTCTGAAAATGCCCAGCTGAGAGTACTCGAGTACTTTGGAGGCGCGGCGTCTTTTCAGCTGAGACAATTTGGGCCCTGTTCAGACCTGGTATTAACATGCGTCCTCAGTGATCGGATCACAAGTGGACAGCTCTAAGTACGTCTGTTCACACCTGGCATTAGAATGCGTCTCCACATGCGTCTTCAGTGGCCACTTGTGATCCGATCTCACTTCCCCGCTCTATATGCAAATAAACACGTAGTAAACACACGGCTAATACAGAAGCTGTTGTGATGTAATATTACATGAATGTCAGTAGTAATATCCTACATGTTCGTGAATTCTGGTACATTATATTAACATCAAAATAAAAGGTTATTGTACCGGTGGTCTCCGGAGACCTCCGCTCCGCCGGCACCGCTGCTTTTGCCAGACAACAGCCTGGGGTACAGCGCTCCAGAGAGCCGGGGAGGACAGAGAACAGGCGGGCGAGCGGACGGGCGGGCGGTTGGGTGTCAGCTCTGCGCAAAGCAGCGGAACAGAAACACCGACACATCTCCGACAATATGATAATAATGCAATTTGCGTGCCTAGTATGATAGTCTGTAGATATGTAGCCTATAAACAAGATGTATTTTTTTTTTTTTAAATACAGCTGTGCAGACAGGATACAATAGAGCACAGAGGCCATTTCGATGCTGACAAGCGTCCGTGTCTGCCTGTTTATTCACCTGAGGGGCGCGGTGATCCCGCGGATCCCAGCAGGACGTCAGACGAGTAGGAAGTCCTTAATGTGGCCCAGGACGCATTCACTACACACTGCTAAAAGAATGTGGTCATATGTGGCCCAGACAACCTCTGAATGTGGTCTGAAAGATCCGATCTCAATGCGTCTCGAGTGTGTTCACACCTGTACTTAAAGCTTTCCACTTGTGATGGGATCACTGAGGACGCATGTTAATACCAGGTGTGAACAGGGCCTTGGTTGCATCTGGCTGCTATGCAGGCTCGGGGAGTAATTCTCCAGTTGAGGTGAAAGTGTTGCTGTAACATACAGTGATTTCATTTAACTATGTGTCACAGCAATCCTTCTGAAGTTGAGGTCCAGTATTTTTCTGATCAGGCATTAGACAAATATCATCTTGTTACATTTGTTTGTTTTTAATTGGAGATGATTGAAAAAAATATTGAAATATTAATCAGACAATTTTTTTATATTTATTTTGGGTGAATACATTTTTATATTAGTCGGAAATAAAAAAAATCTTTTGAATAATCGATAAATTAGTCGTTAGATTAATGGATAAAAAATAATGTTTAGTTTCAGCCCTGACAGACTCTGCAGTGCGGCTTTTTGCAGGTTTGCAGAAGTTTCAGAGGAGAATGTTTGCTCAGCTGCCGTTTGTTTATCACAGATTGTTATCGGTAGCAAAGATGGAGCGCGATAAGTCTAAAATGTGTCGCCTTTTATCTCACAGCCATCGCCGTCGTGTGATCTTTACGGTAAACGTTATAAAGTAGGTCAGCGTTCACGTGGTTTGATACCCGAGTTCAGAAACATCGGTTACTGAGGGGGGATCTGAGGACAGGAAAGAAGAGATCTGCAGACATGAGGTGGGACAGACACCTAATTCTCCCCTCGTGCCTGAGAAGTCTTTTAGTGCGACAAAGCTCGGCTTGTTAAATTATCAGTAGTGCGACGGCTTTATTCGCCCGCTCGACCGGGAGAAATTGATCAGCAGATTGTGGTCCCAGCGAGTGTCTGTACAGGGGGAGTGTTGATTCACTTTTCTTACCTTCGCTGGCTTGGCCTTGCTCTTTATCCTGTCCTCATCCTTGCGGCTCCTCTTCTTGGATGTGGAGCGGTCCTTTCTGTCCCCGCTGCGCTCCCTCCTCTTGTCTCTCTTACCTCTGAAAGAAGCAAACAAAAAGAAAACCAATCACAATCTCGCAGACACAAAAATCACTGATATGTATTGTCCACACATGCTCGTAAATCCACCTAGAAAACCTACGTAGGACGGATATAGGAGGCTTAGGAACTAGGGCTGACCCGAATGCTTCGAAACTTCGACCGTTGCCATAGTAATCAACCTCCGAATTAGTATTCGAATACTTAGTTTTTTTTTAATGTAAATATGTAATAATGAAGTATAAAGCCCAAATAGCCCATGAAATAAGGGATAATCCCACAACATTATTCATTATTCATATTCAACATTAATTACCTCCGCCAAGGCCGAAGGCCTAGGAAGGAGGTGATGTTTTCACCGGCGTTTGTCTGTTTGTTGGTTTGTCCGTATGGAGGATTACTCCAAAAGTCCACGATGGATTTGAATGAAATGTTTTGGACAGTGGGGTGTGGCACAATGAACAATCCATTAGATTTTGGTGGCGATCATTGGTAGTGATGTGACAGTGAGGAACATTTTCCTACCGGTTAATAAACCTGTGAATATACCGGTGTTGCCGATTATGCTCCGTGCACACCGGCTGTGACGGCTCCCTCCACCTCGCGGCGATTACCTCATTAACGTTATGGTTCCCTTATAGCATTGGGATTAAATGTGAAATATTGCCAAATAGGTGCGTTTGCTTTTCGCTTCGACAACAAATCCTCTTCCTCCTGCTCCTACTACTCTGAGCTGACGGACCAGATGCGTTCACGGTCAGTATGTAGTGTCCGTCGTCTGACTATCGATTGATAACATGCCGCTGATACGCCAAAATGAACTAAATGGGTCAATTCTTTGCCTCTGTTTTTTGTAATGTTCAAATGTTGTTGTCAAATGTTTCAATCTGTTGTTTTTTTAACCGTGGTATCGAATTGGTTATCGAGAATCGTGGAAATTCACTGCTATTGGTATCGACTATTAGATTTCTGGTATCGTGACATCCCTATTCGGGACAGCCCTATTAGGAACATCTCAAACAGTTAAGGAGCATGAGAAATGATTGTTACCTTTTAGGTGAAGGTGATTTGGCTTTCCTCCGAGGGCTCCTGGACCGATCCTTACTCCTCCTCCTGTGGCCCCTGATAACACATTAACTGGACTAAGTACTTTTGTTTTAGACAATATGAGCTACTGAACGAAAAAAGTAGAAGAAATGAAAACATCAAATATAACAGAGCCACAGATGTACACCTTATTGTATCAAAAAGTTTATAAGATAATAAGATACATTTTTTCCCCCATGGTGCCAGATGCAGCACAACAGGAGCCACATCCAGGCAGCTGCTAGACTCATGAAGTAACCTGGCGACCCCTACTGGCCAGGACCGGGATAACAGGCTATTATGTGACTAACTGAATTATTTTTCTATCAATTACAAATTATATTTCTATTAAGTCCTGGACTGTAATATCTTGAATTAGAGGGGTGTTATTACAGAAGCTTCTGAACTAGCAGATCCTATCTTAACTGTTTGGTAACCATGGAAATTAGGTTTAGGACCTGACTTAGGAATACCATTACAGATGAACAGTTCCAACGTACATATTCCTATCCTAATGAGATAGGAAAGGTGTATTAGACAAGCATCCTAACTTTAGGATAACCATTAAGCTGTCCTAACTTTCACTTTTCCACCACTTTTGTTCAGCTCTTAGGATAGAAGAGCTGCTTCCCTCTTCGTATCACTTGTAAGTGACAGAGAGACTGCCTGCTACATTAGCCCACTCGCTTTCTTTTACCTCCCCTCTTGCACGTATAAATCATTGCAGATCGGTGTCCCATGCGCGCTCGCGTGTGGCTACGCTGTTCAGACTCAGACTCCAACACAAACTAAACGGAAGCACCAAAACCATAAAGTTGTATCTAGTGAAGCCCGTCTGTTAAACAGTGTTGGCCGCGGTCGGAGGACGCGGGGGAGACCGTAGCTTTGGTCTCCAGGACCGGAGTCTCTGCTGTACTCTGCTCCTCTGCCTGCCTGCCTTCACTCACCGCGCTCGTTCTCGCTCCTTTGCTCCACTCTCATGTGCATGCACGCACACTCCACACTGCAGAAGAGTTAGTTTAGCTCTGAGAATATCTAGTGAATGTACCAAAACTCCGGTGTCTCCCCTGTTCCCTCCGGCCGCGGTCGGGAGGCTGAGGCAGGAAAAGCCAACACTAGCATCAGCATTGATTCATGGAGAGACCTTCGTCTGGTCAGCTAACATTACTGCCAAGCAGCTGAAATATAGTGATATTGTGCTTTTAGATGACGTGTGTCGCCTCACTGTTTTGAACGATGCTCGTTCATGTCTATGTAGAGCGAGCACAAGCGCGAGTGCGAGCAACAGGACGCTGACTTTAGTTGACTTGATGGCCACAGGTGTCGCTGTTAACAAGACATTTCTGATTCTTACAAACAGTCCCTTTAAAGCCTGAAGTTTGTGTAATATGGCCCCGGGGCACTGAACAGCATTTGACTCGTTTCAAAGGAAAACAGATCATTCTGAGATCAATGCCTCATGTGTCCTTTGTTCCCAACATACCTAGAGCGACTACGACTGTGTCTCTTGTCTCTGGAGCGAGACCGCCTCTTGTGGCTGCTTCGGGAATTGTGGGAGTCGGTCCTCGGCCACAACTTCGGCGCCGGTCTGCTACAGAAATCAAAAACATGAGTCACTGACTGGACACAATCACAATCATATGATCACAGCATCGTGCGAGTGAAATATCAAACTTCTGAGTATTAGCTGGGTACCTGTGTCTCGAACGGGACCTTTTCCTGTGCGTTTTCGAATGTGAACGGGACCGCGAGCGGGACCGGCGTAACCTTCTAGACCGACTGGGGGAACTCTTCTTTATGATGTCCGCTAGAGGAAGAAGAAGTAGTCTCAGCATCAGAACAACTTCATTTATCTATAGTATTACTAAAGACTTGACTCATGCAGCATGTCATCATGTTGTACCTGGATCTATGGCAGCAGCAATGGTGCACTGGGCCTCCCTCACCCTCTTCATCACACCTTCTAGCTCTTTAGCAGCAGCCTGTGGCGTCATCTC
Organism: Sebastes fasciatus; assembly: GCF_043250625.1. Classification (NCBI taxonomy): domain Eukaryota; kingdom Metazoa; phylum Chordata; class Actinopteri; order Perciformes; family Sebastidae; genus Sebastes; species Sebastes fasciatus. The sequence continues at coordinate 26,451,088 of NC_133813.1, read as the reverse complement.
GGGGGGTTTTACTATGGCGTTATTGGAATGATTAACCCTGAAAGACATAAAACGATCTCATTTAAACAATCCACTGAAGGGTATTTTGTTCCTTGTCACGATCCATGTAACTTTGAGCACCTATCTGTTTCTTTGAGAACGATATTCAGAGTAAATAAATGACACATTTTCTTGATTTATGATGTCTGCTGTACGGCTCTGTAGAATGATCTTAAAACACTTACTTCAGGGGTCTGTCTCCGAACATGACTCCATTGAAGGTCAGGGCTCTGCCGACGGACTCCTGCTCAACAAACTCTACAAAGGCGAAGCGTGTCGGCTGAGTCTCATCTCCAGCCATTCGCACAAACTTTACATCTCCCACCTGCTTGAAGAACTCCAACAGCTGGTCTGCGGTGGTGGTCTGTGGAAAGAAAGATGAACTAGATTAAATAACAACAGGTTTGTCGTTACAGAATGTAAAGCTCTGAACCAGAAGCTTCCTGATCAGTAACAACGGGTTCCAGTTGGGATTTATCTGAATTCTCTTGAGCTTTAAATCGATCCGATTTTAGTGATCTGTTATTCTACATCAGTGAAGGCTCCATTTGTCTTTTCTACTGGTTACAAAGAGCTTATGAACAAATGATTGGCTCTGAGCATCATTAGCTCAAACTGTAATTTGTCCAGATCCGTCATGAGTATTTATGGACGGCTGGAGAAAGAAGATAGAAATAAGGCATCTTGCACTTGAATGTGGGAAATAATTACTTAAAGGTGGAGTCTGAGATTCTAATTCAGGGGTCAGCAATCTTTACTATCAAAAGAGCCATTTTAGGCAAAAAAAATTTAATAAATCTGTCTGGGGCCGCAAAACATTTGAGCATTGTGATGAAGGTAACACAGCTTATAGTCTAAGTATATAGTATAGAAGTCTAATGCAGTGAGGGCCAAAGTGCAAATGTACGACGGAGTATTAGGGCCACATTGAGAGAAAGAAATCAGAGATTACGAGAATAAAGTCAGAATATTACGAGAATAAAGTCATATGTTATGACTTTATTCTCGTAATATTACTAATTTTTTTTCTGGATGGATATAAGCAGAATATAAGTTTTGACCTTTGGACTGAAAGAGACAATTAAAGAGACAAGGACGTGCAGCAGCGCTCGCTGTGAGGTGGAAGGTGAACTATTGCACGCAATGTTTCTGTAAGACTAAGAGTGTCCATATAACGATTTTTCAAGACAAGAGCTGGCAGTTTGTTCGGGAGCGCAGCGCCTTTCTGGAAAGTTCAGAGATTTTCAGCCAGAAGCGCTCAGAGCGTCGACACAAAAAGGTCAGAGCGCTCTGAAAAATGATGCTGGTGCACAGAAAAGAAAAACGCTATATGGACACTCAGCCTAAGCCTTATTAATAATAATAATAATTTGAATGTCAACGTTATGAATGAAGCTTTGAACTATTCAGGACAGCCCTACGAGCCGCACAACACTAAAGGCCATGGATATATGAGGAGAAAGGCAGTGGGAGCGAGAGGGACGTTAAATCTGGAGGGGTGGGTTTGTTTGAGTGTAGAGATAAAATACCAACAATATTTCTCCAGAAATGCAGACTCCACCTTTAAAAGGATAAGTCTGGTGATATTCTGTATTTTTCTTATTGTTAACAAATCCCATAAAGACCCAAACTGACAATGAATTCATCCTAATAACAAGTATTGTCTGTGTACCCACAGCCTGATAAATCGCATTCCTCTGTGCCACAGAGCTCCGTTAAAAATAGACCATTGAGCCAGCCGATGACATGTGCAACACACACATACGCCACCCTGCTGCTGTAAATACTCCCTAGGTTAAGTGTGAACACAGATTTAACATTATGTTACCTGTGAGTTCAAGTTGCCAACGTAGACGGTCCTCCTGATCTCATCGACTTTTGAGGGATCCACATTTCCCATGAGGGGGGCCTGGGAGAGCGCTGATGCTGTGGGGTCCAGAGCAGCTGACAACCGATTCACTATGGGAAGGTTCAGCTGTGGGTGTAAAACACACACACAGGTTTTACTTATGCCTAGTTCACACTACACAACTTTAGCCCTGACATTTCACTCGCCGACAACTTGTTAAACTGAAAATCAGTTCTTCTTCTTCTTCACCGCTCCAAAACCGTAGCCTTCACTATGCTGTCACCCCGGAGGTATCATGGCTACTACTGTAAAAGAACTGACTGCAGGTACATTAGACGTGAGCCTGCACATCAGTCTCGCCCATTTTTTGTCACGACATACAGTACTAAACGCATAGTTAAAAACAACTGGGCCTTCATTGAGAGCGACACTATGTTGAGTCAAGGTTTTCCTGAACCTCCTATTGTTTCTTTTAGACGCGACCCTACTTTTCGGCACAGGCTCATGCATTCTTATCTTCCAGCAGATAAAAAAGGTACTTGGCTGACCGAGCCATGTGGCACTTTTAAATGTATGTATTGCCCTAATTGTAAAAATGTGGTGCAAACTAAATATTTTGCTAACATTAACTCCGATAAAACCTATAAACAAAGTGATTTCATTAACTGTAACACCACCTTTGTCATATACCGCTTGGTGCTAATGATTCCTTGTTATGCATAGAGGGCATTAAACATATTAAACCGCTGGTCAGGGGGGAGACAGGTTACAAAAACTTTACCAGAGGTAGACTTTTTGGATCCATCGACTGGATGCCTTAAAGTATCCTGGGCTTAATGAGGATATAGATTTTACATATTTTCTGTGAATAATAATAAATATTAAAAATGTTATTTATATATTTTTCTTTTTCTGTATAGGCTCCCATGTTTGCTTTACAGTCGCTGTTGCAAAGTAGGAGTTGTTTCATTAATGAAGGACATGAATTACATGTTTCTGTGTTATCTCTTTGATATTTGTTACATTTTGTAATATTATGATGATCATGTGACTGCCTCCCATTGGTTGTTGATACCATACAGGTGAGGCCACATCCGCCTTGTCTGTTTGTTTGTAAGCCCTGACGAAGACCTACAGTGGTCGAAACATGTTGGTTTTATTAAATGATTTAGCCACTACAATAAAGGCTTTTTAATATGTTCTCTTCCTCGTTGCTACTTGTTTGATATTTTGGAGTGCCTGGATTACATTCCTGTTTATCCTTCTTTTCCCCCGTTTTCCAAGAACACCCGACACGTTTTGCCTTACGATCGAACACACCGAGCAACCAGTTATCTCTCTTTCCAACTGACTGCAGGTAGTTTGTCACATGACGATAGCAAATAACAACAGCGCGGTGCTAGCGGAGACGGTAACCGTAACAGTAGTCAGAGCGAGGAAAATGTCAGTCATTTGGTGATATTTCACAGTGGAAAATCCATCAAGTAAAACGGCGATATGATCAGTATGTAAGGCCTCTGTTTGAGGGGAGATGGGGGCATAAAACAAAGATAGTAATCATATCACAGCCATAAATGGTCTGTAGTAAACAGCTGTTAAATAATAATACCGATATATTTTTTTTAAATCACGCTAGTATTGGATCAGTACTCGGTATCGGAACGGGTATCGGCAAGGAAAAATGGTATGGGAACATCTCTAGTTTTAGCTCAGCAGTCGCAGATTTGTGTGAACTGTTCAAAGACGCGAGCCTAGATGTATTACAGACGCGTCCCAGATATCTAGCAGGTAACGGGTTGAGGGGAAACCTGGGGGACGGGTCGTCTGTAATATAGAAACTTTAATGTATGTGTTGCATTTGCAAAACGGCCCAAAGTTGTTGTTGCACCTCGAGGAAACGGGCTATAAACAGTAAGAACGTGTGGAGACGGGCTATTTTGTGAACATGTGGGCCAATAACAAAATCAACAAGCATCTCGCGCATGGCATAACGCCATTTCCCGTGTCACTTCTCACGCGTTTTCATGACAATACCTAGTTTGGAGACCAGACATACTCATCAAGGATGCCTCCTGGTGAAAGATCTTGTAGTGTGTGATCCCCTGTCGCCGGTTAGTCATGTAGTGTGAAAACCACGAGGACTTCAAGACTCCCGATACAAGACATCAAGTTGTGCAGTGTGAACTTGGCTTTACATGACAGACAACCAGACGAGACAGCGACTCACATTCTGAAGTGGAGCTGGAGTAGGAATTGGTAGCAGTCCCCCACCAGGAATCAGACTGGGTACTGGGGCGGCAGGTGCCAAAAGTGACAAGGCCTTGGCCTCCTCTGGGATTTTCCCTGTAGGACAGAAGCAGATATTAGTGAAGGCAATAGAGGGACTCTTCTGTCTGTCTCCTCTATGTCTGCACAATTAGCCCACTGTATTCTAGAGAGAAAGAGAGCATACACTTCCCCATACAACCTACAAGTGTTTTACTGTCTACTACTGGAGACCGAGCATCCTTACTTTGCTTTTAAATTAACCTTCTCAGTCAATCTGAATTATTATTTTTTAATAAAAATCTTAACTTTTTTTCAAAAACAAAAAGAACACTGATTTTTTGTCCTTGGTCTCTTTTCATAGATCAAAAAAGAAAAGAAAAACACAATGCAGAGAATGAGTCAACACTTTGATGCATGGGTCACCTGTACTGGAAACATATTGGTCATGAACCATACGATATCAAGCATGGGTGCTTTTCCGTGGGGGCGATCGTTTCGCAGTGTTGGAAAGGTGTGCAACACAAGACAACCCCAATGGCTGCATCACTAATAGCACACAGGACATCAGATACAGAGAAGAACAACAATTTTAAGAACTGTAGGAAATGTTAGCCAAGACTTTAGCTATAAATACAACCAATTAGGAATTGTGCTCATTCCATTCTGGATTAAAGTCTGCTGGAGAAGAGAGCTACGTTAAGACCAATAAGAAACTACAAATTCACTTCATTATAGCTGGAGGCATTCAGCATGAGTTACCATTTGAAAAGTTCTCGTAGTGCTAGGAAATATGTCAAACAAATGACGACGCAGAGCATCAAATCATGTGTCACGAAAGTTAAAAGAGACAATGTTGAATGGAGAGTGGTTGTGACATTATTAAATACTAAACATCTATACCAGAGCTCTGTATGTGTGGGAAAAACCTTTTACTACAGCACAGGTGCAAATAGCATTTCAAAGCAAAGTATAATGTCTAGCCCCTCACTATGTCAACAGGAGTAGGTGACAAGAGAGTAAAGTGTTAGTGATCCTCCTATCATCCCATGTGTGATACACATCCCACCGGTATGCCGTAGCAACCTGGACAGAATTCAATCACACACAAGCTGCAGCTGTAGCGGAAAGAGAGAGGGGGGTGGGGGTTGGACAATAATCAAAACAAACCAAAATAACAAATATAAACACAAAGCTAGAGATAAGCAATACTTGTAGCTTCTAGATAGAGACAGTAGAGAGTGGACAACATGGGAAAGTATGAAAGGAAACAAACCAAAAGAAAAAATAAATAAATCAAAAGAGACAAGGTGTCCATCTTGGAAGGTTCAGCAGGCTATTCTCCTGGTCACATTCCCCCTTGAAGGCTGCGTTGGCCCGATCGGGGATAGTGGCTTGGAAAACAATGCCTGACTCAGGCTAGTGTAGTGTAACAGCTGGGCCAGTCTAGTCATCTGATATGCACACATAATCACACAGAAAAAACATACAAAACCAAATTAATAAACTCAGTAGCCATCCAGCACCAAGTCACGTGGACAAAAAGCATCAAGTTAGAGGTGATATCATTGTTTTGTACTGTACACAACAGTGGCACCAAAAGGGGAGGAATTAAAGAAAAGGAGCACCAAAAAAATGAAAGAGAGAGAAAGTTAGCTGTGATGGCATGGAATTATTATTTAGTCATTTCCATAAAAACAAGTAACATTAATGGCAGTTTCTTACACAAGCTACTTGTTTTCCAGAGAATCCAGTGTTTACAGTGAGCTAAAGCACCTTGTGACAGCAAACAGAAAGCCTGGGCTCACTAATTAGCTAGCTGGGGTTTTTATTGAGATGATACAACCAGTCACCTGTGTCAAATACTTGTGACAAAAGTGGCTAAACTCAGAACTACCCAATGGCAACAACATGCCAATTTCCCATGTGAATAAAACAAACGAACCCAGAATTCAACCAAAACACCAGATGGTTGGATTGAAGGGTGGGAGGCCACAGCAAGTCCACTGAAGACAGTTCACACATTTACTATGTTTATTCTGTTAACCGGTGTCACTCACCTTCCGCACATGGCACTACTATCAGAGCTCTGTCAACAAACACAGTATTGGTGAGATGTTGCGCCACACCAACACTGGAGGGGTCCCGGTACTTTATATAGCACACTTTGGACGAGAAAGACAGAGGGGCATTGCTGTGAAAGAAAAGATAGGCAGAAAATAAAAGGCGGGTTAGTTATCTATTAACACCCGTGACTTCTTCATCTGAATGTTTACGAGGACCGCGGAAAGGCCGCAGATCCACGGTGTTGCCTAGGTAGCCATGCCGGGGGCAGGTTGCGCTTACTCGGGCGGGTAGAGCCGCAGCTCCTCGATGTCTCCTAGGAAACCGAACAGAGTGCGCATCTGCTCGCTGCTCACGGCCGAGGACAGGTTGGTGACCTGGACGACAGCAGTCCCTGGGATCCCGCTCATTGTGCACACCGAAAAAAAGCGTCGTCAATCTTTAAAGTGTGGTATTTCTACACTATTTATGTCTCAGTCACCCCGCTCGGTGTTATGCACACCATAGATACACAGCAGAGACACACAGCAGAGATACACAGTACATCCAGGCGGGCGGAGTGAGAGGGTTCATCGGCTTCCTCTTATTTCTTAACAAGGGTAGACAATACACTGTGAGGGCCACTACCGCCCCTACTGTGTTGGATGGTACATTACTACCTAGTGCCACTACCGCCCCTACTGTGTTGGATGGTACATTACTACCTAGGGCCACTACCGCCCCTACTGAGTTGGATGGTACATTACTACCTAGTGCCACTACCGCCCCTACTGTGTTGGATGGTACATTACTACCTAAGGCCACTACCGTCCCTATTGTGTTGGATGGTACATTACCTAGGGCCCCTTCCGCCCCTAATGTGTTGGATGATACATTACTACCTAAGGCCACTACCGTCCCTATTGTGTTGGATGGTACATTACCTAGGGCCCCTTCCGCCCCTACTGTGTTGGATGATACATTACTACCTAAGGCCACTACCGTCCCTATTGTGTTGGATGGTACATTACCTAGGGCCCCTTCCGCCCCTACTGTGTTGGATGGTACATTACTACCTAGGGCCACTACCGCCCCTACTGAGTTGGATGGTACATTACTACCTAGGGCCACTACCGACCCTACTGTGTTGGATGGTACATTACTACCTAGGGCCACTACTGCCCCTACTGTGTTGGATGATACATTACTACCTAAGGCCACTACCCTCCCTATTGTGTTGGATGGTACATTACCTAGGGCCCCTTCCGCCCCTAATGTGTTGGATGGTACATTACTACCTAGGGCCACTACCGCCCCTACTGAGTTGGATGGTACATTACTACCTAGGGCCACTACCGCCCCTACTGAGTTGGATGGTACATTACTACCTATTGTGTTGGATGGTACATTACTACCTAGGGCCTCTACCGCCCCTACTGAGTTGGATGGTACATTAGGGCGACTACCGCCCCTACTGTGTTGGATGGTACATTACTACCTAGGGCCACTAGCGCCCCTATTGTGTTGAATGATACATTACTACCTAGGGCCTCTACCGCCCCTACTGAGTTGGATGGTACATTACTACCTAGGGCCACTACCGCCCCTACTGTGTTGGATGGTACATTACTACCTAGGGCCACTACCGCCCCCTATTATGTTGGATGGTACATTACTACCCAGGGCCACTACCGTCCACTACTGTGTCTGATGGTACATTACTACCCAGGGCCACTACCGCCCCTACTGTGTCTGATGGTACATTACTACCCAGGGCCACTACCGCCCCTACTGAGTTGGATGGTACATTACTACCTAGGGCCACTACCGCCCCTACTGTGTTGGATGGTACATTACTACCTAGGGCCACTACCGCCCCCTATTATGTTGGATGGTACATTACTACCCAGGGCCACTACCGTCCACTACTGTGTCTGATGGTACATTACTACCCAGGGCCACTACCGTCCACTACTGTGTTGGATGGTACATTACTACCCAGGGCCACTACCGTCCACTACTGTGTCTGATGGTACATTACTACCCAGGGCCTCTACCGCCCCTACTGAGTTGGATGGTACATTACTACCTAGGGCCACTACCGCCCCTACTGTGTTGGATGGTACATTACTACCTAGGGCCACTACCGCCCCCTATTGTGTTGGATACCCAGGGGACAAGTCTGGACCAAAATGCATTTTTAGTGGACTACTGACCCCATAGAGCAGGGGTTCTCATACTTTTCTGAGGACCAAAATTTCCCAAGGACCACCTCTTAATCATAACACCGATTAAACATATGCTTACTACTATTTGTACTCTTGGATGCCAGGTTTTTCCAGGACTGTCCCGGTTTCGAGCTGGGTGTCCCGAGTCACGACAAATGTCTGTAAAACACTCAAATGTCCTGGTTTTCAACAGTCACTACCAACTTGCCCATTTTAGCTTAACCATGTCAGCTAAATTGGGCCATGGTCGTCAGCTAAAATGAGTCACATACCCACACACTTTTACACAAATCTTACATAGAAATTGAGGGTGTAAAACAGGTTCATAGGCAGGGTCTGAAAATAGTACCCGCCACCCGCCAAATGCAGGTAAATTGTTGGCAGTGGCGGGTAAAATTGGCAGGCCATCTGCCACTTTGGCAGACAGGGAAAACGCTAGTGATGGTATCTCATGCCTCCGTGACTATCGATTCCTCTGTATTGATGCTTCACAGTTACGCAGTTACACATGCACAATGACGCATAAGCATGCTGTATCATGTTTGTTTTGGACAGGAGACACGGCAGAGAGAAAGAAAAAATGCTCAACAGCATGTCGCTACTAAACCTGAGGGACGCACCCTATTTGAAATAATCCTAATCATTTGAATTGTGTGTTTTTATGCAAACAACCACTATAGATGACAATAACAAAGTACACAGTACCCCTCTTGCCCCGAAAGAAGGGCTCCCCGGAAGCCACGGTGCAATTCCAACACTCTAATTTACCTTGTATATAATGCTTTTTTGTGTAAAATATATTGAACATTGAATGACATTAGATCTAAAATGTTATTCCTTCATTTAGCGCAGAGATTTCAAAAGTGGCAGATACAATTTCTGAGTGGCAGATAAAAAAATACTAGTAATATAGTGAGAAAAGTTAATTTCAGACCCTGTTCATAGGTCTAGATAGGTCAAGATGGGTCTATCTGTATCCATGCAAAATCTTAACAATCTTTTTTTTTTAATTATGCGTTGCAGAAGGTGTTTGAAGGGAGTGCCGGACAAATCCTAACAAGACCTGACGATGAGATGTTAAGACCTAACTACAGGAAATGTTCATGCTTTTTGGTGTTTTGACTTTTTGTTGAAGATGTTGTAATTCTCCCCGGGTGCCTCACAGCAGCCTGCTGCTCCTAAATACTGAGGATGGGTTAATGCAGAGGTCATATTTCATGTATGTACCTGTGTGTATATGATAATTCTAATAAGGTTTATGTTAGATCAGATTTCCTTTACTGTCATTGTACAGGTACAACAAAATTGAGTTTGCAACTCCCCATCACATACCCGATGCATTAAAAGACGGTCTATAAATATAAATATAGGGTACTATTCAAGCGACAGCTATAAGGTTAGTGACCAGTGTCTTGTCGTATGTGCAAACTGTCTTAAAGGGCAGTAAAGGTAAATAGACAATCTAAAACAATATAAAAGATAATGATTATAATAAAAACAATGATTATAAAATTAATTAATGCATAATAAATATGCGTGGAGTTAGCATGTTCTCCCCGTGTTAACGTGGGTTTTCTCCGGGTACTCCGGTTTCCTCCCACAGTCCAAAGACATGCAGGTTAGGTTAATGTTGACTCCAAATTGCCCATAGGTGTGAATGTGAGTGTGAATGGTTGTCTGTCTCTATGTGTCAGCCCTGCGATGGACTGGCGCCTGTCCAGGGTGTACCCCACCTTCGCCCAATGTCGGCTGGGATCGGCTCCAGCCCCCCCGCGACCCCTAGCGGGATAAGCGGTTGCAGATGGATGGATGGATGGATGGCATAATAAATAGATATAGTCAGTCCGCAAGTGCAATATCAAAAAAAACAAATAATGCAGTTCAAAATGCAATGCAGTCAAAGGTTAAAGTGCATGGTAAAAAAGTGTATCATAAAATAAAGTGCATCTGTTACGTTTACGACAAATGTTTGACACAAACATGCACCTACACACACACACACACACACACACACACACAGCTACACACAGTCCAACAAAGACACATGAACGCACACACACACGTAAAATAGACACAAAGACACCAGTTTGCAGAAACCAACACCCAAACATCACGGTCAGTTATTTTTCCAATGCATTATTCAATGTAATATTTGTTCAACTTTGTATTGCATGAAATGTATTTATTGTGTTGTTACTATGACACATCGAAGACAGCAGTTAAGATGATTTCAGCTGAAATTAGCCTACTGTGTTGCCCTCTTTTTATACTGGCCCATTTTACCTGAACATTGTGTCATAGCTCAAGAGGGAACCTGCTGATATACTCTAACTCTCATAATTCCAAAACAATTATACTTTTCCCACATTTTTTCAACAAATAAATATTCAAGAGACCCATGCCAATTTATAAATTATCATTAGATCTCATGCATAGCTTATTTGATGGTCTTTTAAATAATTTCGATCGGTTGTGTAACTGGGTGATTTAATAATACAAGTAGCTATATTTGGTTGTAGGTCTATGTTTTCTACTGTAGGCCTGCCTGTTGTCTTTCTGTTTAAGAAGAAATAAAAAAAAGCCTGCCTGCTTTGTTACGTTCAAGAATCGAACTCTATTCTGTCAACCACAGTGACATGCTCACCTCCCTGTCCCAGTATGGGGTTAGGGGTATATGTTATGTATAAGGTTATTAGGGTTCTGTTATTAGGATTATGTTATGTATATATAGGGTTATTAGGGTTACGTTATTAGGGTTATGCTATTAGGGTTATGTTATTAGAGTATATGTTATTAGGGTTATGTTATTAGGGTTATGTATTAGGGTATGTGTTATTAGGGTTTCGTTAAGTATATATATAGGGTTATTAGGGTTATGTTATTAGGGTTATGTTATGAGGGTTATGTTATCAGGGTTATGATATTAGGGTTATGTTATTAGGGTTATGTGTTAGGGTATGTGTTATTAGGGTTATGTTATGTATATATAGGGTTATTAGGGTTATGTTATTAGGGTTATGTTATGTATATATATGGTTATTAGGGTTATGTTATTAGGGTTATGTTATGTATAACGTTATTAGGGTTATGTTATTAGGGTATGTGTTATAAGGGTTATGTTATTAGGGTATGTATTATTAGGGTTATGTTATTAGGGTTATGTTATGTATAAGGTTATTAGGGTTATGTTATTAGGGTTATGTTATGTATATATAGGGTTATTAGGGTTATGTTATTAGGGTTATGTTATTTATAAGGTTATTAGGGTTATGTTATTAGGGTATGTGTTATTAGGGTTATGTTATTAGGGTTATGTTATGTATAAGGTTATTAGGGTTATGTTATTAGGGTATGTGTTATTAGGGTTATGTTATGTATATATAAGGTTATTAGGGTTATGTTATTAGGGTTATGTTATGTATATATAGGGTTATTAGGGTTATGTTATTGGGGTTATGTTATGTAAATATAAGGTTATTAGGGTTATGTTATGTATGTATAAGGTTATTAGGGTTATGTTATGTATGTATAAGGTTATTAGGGTTATGTTATTAGGGTTATGTTATTAGGGTTATGTTTTTAGGGTATGGGTTTTAGGGGTATGTGTTGCCTTATTGTGAGAAGTGAAATCCCAGAGGTTCACGTTCATTCTGGTGAACTCGAGGGGCGGAGACATACTGGAAGACAACAGGGACAACAGGGAGGGCGGGACAGTCAAACCGGAAACCTCTGATTCGTCAGAATGCTTGACAGACAAGTTATCTGATAAATCAGCAAACAGGTCTGTGTTCAGTGAGCATTGAAGCTGATCCGTACAGTGTAGCCGGGTTAGAGTCGAGGCTCCACAGAGAGGCCGCGGGTCCATCACTGTGCTGTCAGATCTTCTCACTGTTGCGACATCAGGCTCCGCTGACGGGAAGTGGGAGGTCCTACCGGGTCCGGTCCTACCCTAAGGCCTATTGAAGGAGGCTAGGACACGCGTCATATCTTCGGGGTATGACACATGCGCAGTCAAATCTGGTCGGCCCTCGCAGAAATTGAGCCAATCGCAACACACGACCGCAGCTTCAGTTACATTGCGCATGTGTCATACCACTCACCCCAAGACCGATGTCTGCCCGTGACCCAACCTCCTTTCATAGGCCTTGTTCTACCACAGAACCACACTGGCACGGTAGTGACGCAAATGAAACATAAAGACAGGTTGTTAGTAAAACATAAAGATGGTATCGATCTAACAGCGGTCACACAGGGAGAACAGTGAAGCCAGGTAGGTAAGTAATGCTGATCTTTATTAAACTAAGTAATACTCATCTTTAGTAACATGAGTAATAACCTGTGCGGAAACAACATGGCGTTAGCAGGGTTAGCTCCTCCATAACGCAGGCCTACGTGGTTAGTTAGCCACACGCTACCACCGTCTGTCTGGGCTGCTTTACGGTAGTCAGCTAACAACGTGAGTAATAATAATAATCATATTATTCTGTAGCGTTAACCTCAGTATGTCAGCATGATGATTAGAGAACAGATGAGGTGGAAACATTAACATGCTCAGATCTGATCAACAACCGATTAGTCTGCCTCGACGTGACATCCAGGACTTGTTAGAGACTTTTAAAGTTTGTAATGTTTTGGACCTTTTTTCCTCCAGTCTGACTGTGTGTTTGTGTGTTTGTGTTCCCGGTTAGTCATCATCATGGTGTCCGGAGGAGCTCTCCAGCTGCTGCTGGCAGCCTGCCTCGCCTCAGCTCTAACGGTCCCTGCTAGAGGAGGTCAGTACCCTGTTACAGCTTAAAGGTTCCATATCATGCTCATTTTCAGGTTCATACTTGTATTTTGTGTTTCTACTAGAACATGTTTACTTGCTGTAATGTTCAAAAAACACATTATTTTCCTCATACTGTCTGCCTGAATATACCTGTATTCACCCTCTGTCTGAAATGCTCCGTTTTAGTGTATTTCAATGGAATTGCAGCGGAATTGCGTTGCTAGGCAACAGCTTGGGTCCATGTTTACTTCCTGTCAGCTGATGTTATTTACATACACTGCACCAGGAAATAAACTGGGACACATTTAGTATGTTTACGTTCAAAACCGTGTAAATATGTATATTTGTGACATCACAAATGGACAGAAATCCTAAAGGCTTGTTTCAAACGCGCAATTTTTGAATACGGTCTGTGTATATTTCTCCGTATATTGAGCGTTTTGATAGTTTATCAGTGTATATATATATAGCACTTAAACCTGCTTTATAATATAAAAGACATGAAAATCTCACTTTTTACAATATGGGACCTTAAACATTGACTCTATGTATTTATTTATTTCTCTAAATCACTGTCTGCATTTTAAATGTCACATCTGCTGCTGCCTTGGTGAGGACACAATGACCTAACGTTACCATTAACATCTTTTTTACATGTCACAGCAGGGAAACAGGTGGAACTAATAACATTAATAATGGCTGCATTCAACTTAGATGCTTCAATTCAAGGGCTCTGGCATTGTACATGTAGGCTCACTGGCATGGCACATGGAACCATTGTTAATAGCCTAGAGCCTGCTGTTAGTTACATCAGTCAGTACAGTATGTCTGCCTTGAAGACAGCATTTAACCATACACCCTGTGGAGTAACCAAACAAGGAGTGGTCTATAGAACAACTTTATCCAGTGGGTCCTCCCCCAGAAAAAAAAGGATTTTAATAAGATGCTCTAATTTTCTCTGTGCTTTGATCATGTTCCAAACTATTTACACATTATAATTATAATGGCTATCATGATTACTTCAATCATTCTGCCAGAAAAGTGGTCAATATACATGAGAAAAAGCTTCTTACTCTCGGCATGTTTAACTGCCCTACTAAACTCCACATGTTAGTAGATCTATGGCCCATTATTCATGGCACTGTCAACAGATAGCATCTATCTATCTATCTATCTATCACACACTAGGGTGAGTTTGATTCTGAACATTGAATTATAGTGTATCTTGTTTTGTTGATCTTCAAAAGATGACAGAAAAAGGTAGCGCCAGTAAGTGTGCAGGCGTTACCGTTTTCTTCCTTTGACGCTGTTTTCTGATGCACCTACATGATGTTACTCTCCTTCAGCTTGGGAAAGTGACAACCATTTGGTGATAGCCCCACAGTCTCCAGTGCTAGAGATTGGGACTAACTTCTCGGCGACATGCATGATCATCAACACAGCTGAAGTTACAGCAGATGACCTCTACTGGAATCTGTCTAAGACGACGATACCCAAAGAACAGTACACCAAGATCAACGGATCAGCTCTCAGTGTCACTTTCCTCGTCACCGGTGAAAATTCAGAATGGTTATTTTGCCTCTGCAAGAAAGTGTCGCCCCACCTCGCCCTGAACAAAGGCAAATTTATTCACGGGATCTTCCTTACCAAGCTCTGTAAGTTTTTGTTGTCAGAACTTAAAACCTATAACCCGCTGTATTTAATGCTTATCGGTTTGATCATTCTTTCTATTAATTGTGATCAGATTTTACTACAGACAGTTTTTAGAACTGTAAATGAGGGCAGATGTTGCAGTTATTACCCAAACTGTCTGCTCTAAACATCCCTGGGATCGCACAGCCCCACACCCTGTTTTAATTTTGACCTACTATAGTTGTGGGCAAATATAAATTCATATAGTATTTCCAGTGTGTTTTGTTGTTTTGACTTTCTGTGGCTAACGAAGAACAATGTAGGCTGAATCTGAGCTTAAAACAACCTGAGCAAATATGTATAAGATAAGATATACTTTTATTGTCCCCGTGGGGACATTTTTCCTGGACTATATATATATAGATATAGATATAGATATCCATATCTATATCTATATCTATATAGATATAGATATGCACTCACCGGCCACTTTATTAGGTACACCTTCTCAATTGCTTGTCAACACAAATGGCTAATCAGCCAATCACATGGCAAAAGAAAAGGACTTGCTGAAGAAAGGGGATTTAAGTGTCTTTGAATGTGGCATGGTTGTTGGTGCCAGATGGGCTGGTCTGAGTATTTCAAAAACTGCTGATCTACTGGGATTTTCACGCACAACCATCTCTAAGGTTTACAGAGAATGGTCCGAAAAAGAGAAAATATCCAGGGAGCGGCAGTTGTGTGGACGGAAATGCCTTGTTGATGTCAGAGGTCAGAGGAGAATGGGCAGAGTGGTTGGAGATGATAGAAAGGCAACAGTTACTCAAATAACCACTCGTTACAACCAAGGCATGCAGAATACCATCTCTGAACGCACAACATGTCCAACCTTGAAGCAGATGGGCTACAGCAGCAAAAGACCACCCGGTACTAGCAAGGTGTACCTAATAAAGTGGCCGGTGAGTGTATATAGATACTGTATATGTATACTGTATATAAGACGTGTGTGTGTTGTTTGTGTCAATGTCAGATCGTCCGGGGAAGCCTGAGAATCTGTCCTGTGAGGCAGTTCAGGTTCCAGGTTCAGATTACATCTCTACCACCTTGAGCTGTAAGTGGGATCCAGTAGGACGTCAAACCAAAGAAGACCCTACAACATACACACTGCACGTTGAGGTCCTCCCGGCGTGAGTATACGACCGAGATGTTTTTGCCTCATACCCTGTTCTGTTTAGAAGTTTATAATCAGTGGGCACATTTTGCCAACCTTTCTGTTTTGGTACATCCCAGCATGGTGGAATTAAGTGAAGCTGTTCAAATTGTTCTGTTATCGTCAAGGTGTTTTATTGCTGGTATGGAAGACTTGGTAATTTAACGTTTGTCATGGCTTATTGTAGTTTCTGATTTTTGAATATATTCATTTCTGTTTAGCCCCTTTCAAACACACTCTCACTCTGTAGACTGTCTGGCAGGCGATCAGAATAGATAAGACATTGTCACATTTGATTTCATTCCATAACACTTGCCTAATGGATTCAAAGTGTAGTTAGTACATAAGTGTATATCTGACATGATGCGATCTGTATCTGGATCAGGAAAACACATCTTACTGCAGGTGTAAATGCATGCATTCTGATTGGATCAGCCAGACCACCATCTGTCAATCAGACCATATCTGGAGGTGGTACAGCAGCAGTGTTTCTCTGAGGTTGACTGCTTTGGGGCAGCGGATGGAAACTTTGATATTTATCAGTTACTTTTGTAACTCTTCACATCGCCATAAATTAGATTCACCGCACAGCACTTATTTAAAAAGAAAAAAACGCTTTGCCTGTTCCTTCTGTTATTTGCTTCTTCTAAAACAGTGTTGAAGAACACCAGGAGTTGAGTTTTCATTCAAACTAAATTATGACTGATGTATTTTGTGTTAACGGACAAATTTAATCAGAGCACACAAGGCCAGATTGGCTCCTAAATTACCATATGATTTTTTTTAAAAGGAGTCCGGTGCAGTGCTCACTCTGCATACATTACATCACTTCTAGCAAACTTCACAGAGAACAACGAGGGTCTGTTTTAACTGAAGATTCTCTGGTCTAGCTCAGCTTAAAAACCCAGAAAACACTGAATCCGTCAGCATGTTCACTACCGAGCCCGTTTGTAACCGGTACAGACAACGTTATCTTCACTTCACCTGTCTCTCCTCGGGCTCAGCCCGCACTCGGTGAAACAGAGAGCAGAGGAGTTTTAGCAGCGGCATTCATAATTCTGCTTATAATATGAATATAGGGGAAACACTGACAGTTTGGCCATCCTGCTTGTCCTGCCAGCTAGTGGTGACACCAGGCTTTTTATCCACAGCCTGTGCAGCAGTGATGTACTGAGTCACTATAGTAACATGCATACATTCTAGCTGCTCGTGGCCAACAGACTTGTACCTTTGAACCCACAGAGGCCAGTGTAGCTAGGTTTTTCATCCTTCCAAAATCTAGTGTGGACGGGGTGTGTGAAGGTCGCATTCAATTCCATTCAACAAAATTGCCACGCACTCGAAAAAGGAAGTGATGTCATAAATGATGAAACTCTTGACGGTAATCGTCAGTGAAGCCACAGAGATAATTCAACTACAACCACTGCTCTCTTCCTTGGTGTTATTTCAAACCATCCCTACCGCTCTTCATCAACAGACAGATGAAGCCAGCAGCGTTACAGATTCCATGTCTGAGAGGGGCTCATATTTGTGTCATTCATGTCAAAGCATTGGATTCAATTTCTTTCATATAGCGTATTGTGAAAAGTGTTTAATTTGGAAGAATTCCATCTGTATGTATTGTTGTGTGGGCCTTGCTGTTGAGTTCCTCTAAATGGTATTAACATCTTTTGTCAACAGGACCTCGCCTTATAATGTGCCAACACCTAACAACAGAGCCGACGTGACGTTCCGGAATACTTTCCCCCATCATATGAATCTGGAGATCTGGGTGGAGGCACGCAATAAACTGGGAACAATACAGTCTGAGCATCTGAATGAAGATGCCAGCTGGTTTGGTAAGTTAAATGTTGTAATCTTGTATGAGTAGGGTCTGCATCTTTCTGTCTGCTTGTTCTAGTCTAAAACATGTACCTAAATGTGACAGTAATGATGATTGATGATCGCCATCTCGCATGTTCTTGACAAGTTGTTGTGTCTTTTTGTTGCAGTGAAAACAAACCCTCCATCAAATGTCAAAGTCATTTCAGAGAAGATTTTTCCCACATCCCTCCTGATAAACTGGACTCTCCCTATTCCCGAAGTATATGTGAAATTAACATATCAAATAAGATACTGCCCAAATGGATCTCAAAGTTGGACTTATGTAAGTAGCGTATGTTTGTCTCATTCTACCTCTCAGTCATTTCTCAAAGAGGTGGCACTAATGATATTAAGGCTGGTGGTTCCATTTAAGGGTCCCAGTTTTGTCAGTGAGCCTTCATGCTCAATAACACCTAGACTATATATGGCCATTAATTATTGTTATTATATTGTGGTCGATGCATTTACAACTAAATATGGGACCTGTATTATTACCACCAGTAACCATCGCAGGTGCCGGCACATCAACCGGGACTGGAATCTTAAGGACTATAACTTTAATGTTTAATATTAGTTGACAAAATCAATAAAAGATGATGTGTTCAATGTCCTTTAGGTACCTCTTGCGGACACTCGTGGACAAATACAATCCTTCAGACTCCAGAAACTTCAGCCAGACACAGTATATGTCACTCAGGTTCGCTGCAAACACCATAAGGAGGGCCACGGTCACTGGAGCGACTGGAGTACCAACGCTACCAAGAGAACACCAGAGGACCGTGAGTTTTATGGCTTTCACTAAGCATTTGACCCCCAAATACAACATGGCATTCAAAGACAATTGATGGACTTTTGATAAATGTATTGTTTAATATCTGTTATACCTGACGGACACAATATGAGTCCTGAGTCGTTGAGACCTTCCTTGCACTCAGTCAGTACTTAAAGCACTGACGTCAGTGTCTAATGAAGGTGTGCACTGTGCACAAAGAAAGCACCACGTTTGGCTCGACTGCCACAGTGTGCAGGCAGGTGTATGACAATTTGTACAAATGTTTTTTCAGCCCCAAGTGCAACGGCAAAACTATTTAAAATGTGAATTTACATGGTGAGAAGAGTCTGCCCAGCCCACTTTAATGTTGACTTGTAGATTTGGAAGAGATAGCGTGAGGAGTTTCCTTTTTGTTCTTTTGATAAACTAAAAGATTTTGTTTCCTTTTTTTTTCTCTTTGGCCTAGGACCAACAGGTAAACCGGATTTATGGAGAACCGCTGCTGAGGGTGACAGCATAAATGACCGACGGGTGCAGATTATTAGTAAGGTAAATACCCACATCACGGTAAAAAAAACTGTCACACCTAATGATACTAATATTACTGTTTGCATTGGAAAACATAAAACACCAAAATCAATAACATGTTAGAGAACATAATTAGTGATGCACCAATTCTAGTATCGGTTATCGGGTCCGATACTGTGCTCATGTACTCGTACTCACAAAACGGCTCCGATACAACGGCACCGATACCACTTTACAGCAGCGTGACGTTAACCTCTCGTCACCATCTTTCGGGTCCTATCACACATGCTTACGCCCCACGGGGCCGGGATCCCACCTCATGTGGTGCACGCCGGTCCTCACATTCATTGCGCCACGGGGTTTTGCTTGCATCCTCTGACTTGCACGTGCGTTAGACTCCTTTAGTCCGTGTTTCAAGATGGGTCGGGTGGGTTGCAGACATCGCCGCAGACCCCTGGCGCCTTTTACGTGGGTCGAGCCGCGCCCTGGGGGCACGACGCGGTTGGGGCGCACTAAGGACTGTCCGCACCGGTGACACCTTCGCCCCGAGCCTTTCCAAGCCGACCTAGAGCCGGTCGCGGCGCACCGCCTCGTATGCGGGATTCCCCAGCCTGCCGTGTGTCGCTCACACCCTCCAGCTGGCTGTTAACGAGGGACTTTTGGCACAGAGAAGTACTTTTATCGGTACTTGGTATCGGCGAGTATCCAAATGTAAGTACTTGTACTCGGTCTGAAAAAAGTGGTATCGGTGCATCCCTAAACAGAATACACTTCATCTAATGTTTTATCAAACAGTTTTCAGTAAAAGTCACATGACCAGTCACAGATGGTTGATATTAAAGATGAGATCATATCAGCTGTGTTGTCAGTTTCATCTCCGTACAGAGGCAGACTAGACTCAGGAAAAATTTGGAAAAGTCATGGAATTTCAGAATTCACGGAAAAATATTTTACAACAGATTATTTTAACACCGTTTGATGAATATCCATTTTTTCTTTTTAATCACGTAACGCTAGAGCAGACATCCGATCACTCAGGTATGATCTCACTAGGCCACAGTAGACATCCATTCTAGGTTGTGATGTGCACATGGACAATACATACCAGCCACACATACCATAAGTCCACACTGACTCCAGATTATCCTTTGGAACATGAGAGACGCAGCGCTGTGAGAGGACTCACTGTGGACTCATGTTACTCAGCTGCTGCCGCGGGTCCTTTCAGGCTCCTAGCTTGGTTTGCTTGGTTTGGTTTATCTTCAGTTATCCTTCATGTTACAGGGATTTTAGGTTAGCATTATAGTTTCACAGCACCCATCACCCACACCTCACTACTGACTACTGACTTTACACCCTTTATTGACCTTATTTGGCTTCAGTTGAATTATCTTTAATAAATTGACTTGCTTATTTAAACGGTTACTGTGTGGACTTCCCTTCTTTGTTATGCTCCTGAACGAGCTGGGCACAACAACGTCAGTATATTTATTAGAACTGTTTTTGTCGTGAACACTTTCGCACAGAACACAAATATTACGCGGCGAAAAAGCTTTATCAGTCGTCAGAACATGATCCATTTTTTGTGAGCTTTCGCACCGCGAATAAAGGCTTCAACCAATCACGTCGTGCAGAACGGACGTCGCGTCAAAACGTTAACTATAGGGTAGCCCACAAAAACTATTAAAAACACATGAAATGCATTTGGTTATATTTCACAGTATGACTCAGTGTCAGAGTTGTTTCAGCATGAACTCAAACACTCATTGTGTTGATGGAATGTGTTTTTATTTCGGAGGACAATGAAGTTCTGTTTAATAAAGGAGTGAACAATTTCAAATTGTGGGCCAGCCTTATCCTTTAAATGAACACACAGTGCATAATGGCATATAATTAATAGTAACCAAAACAATGTTATACCGACTGCTTTCTTTGCGGTAATTGCATCCCAGTTTGTTAAGGAAACATTGTTTCTGCAGAGTTGATGCTGAAAGGTAACATACAGTGTGTGATTTGTCCCGTCAGGATCCTGTGCCTGCCAACGGGAGGATATTATGGTTCGACGTAAAGATTCAAGGCCTGAAGGAGAATGTGAAGAATGGAAGTTTGGAGCCGGAGAGATTCAACAGGTCAGACAGCTCAGACAGAGGCTCCATCACTGTCCTTAAACAGATTCAGCTGGCTGACAAGAAGTCTGTTAAAGTGGTCGTCACCGCTGTCAATTCTGTGGGGAAATCTACCGAGGCGTCGTTGGTCGTCTCACAAAGAGAACATGGTAGGTGTCCACGGCGACTCTGAGCTATAGGCCGCACTCTAAAGCAGGTATGGGCAAACTACGGCCATTGGGCTTTTCAATCCGGCCCGTCGAATATTGGTACAAAATTGTCCAAATTATAGTAAAGACCGCATTCATTTTGCCTTTTTCCTGCAATACCCGGCAGGTATTTACTGTTTTTCCCTTAAACCTCTGTGCGCAGTAGGTGGGATTGGTTTAGAATTGCCACAACCAAACTGACACCAAACTTTGATGCACTGGCAAAAAAGGGTGACCAACGACACTGTTCCCACTGAAATTAAATGTAAGTTTTCTTTACTATTTAGTTAATGGCTTTTACTTGTAATTTATAGTAGTTCACACAAACACTCTCCATCCATCCGATACTGGCCCGGCCCGTCTGTCAAATTTTAAAACTCATTGTGGCCCCTGAGCCAAAAAGTTTGCCCACCCCTGCTCTAAAGGCTCACCTGCAATGTATAATCTAAACCACTGCATGTATCATGTTCAATGCTGCAACACTGTACACCACTGCCATATGTCGTATCTAGCACTAGGGATGTCACGGTACCAGAAATCTAGTAGTTGATACCAATACCAGTGAATTTCCACGATTCTCGATACCAAATTCGAACAAAAACAACAATAAATCCCCTGTAATTCAACACGTACTCTTTTATTAAAAACATTTGAACATTACAATAAACAGAGGCATGTAGCCTTTAAGTAATAAATAAAAAGAATTGACCCATTTTGTTCATTTTGGCGTATCGGCGGCATGCTATCAATCGATAGTCAGACGACGGACGCTACATACTGACAGTGAACGCATCTGGTCCATCAGCTCAGAGTAGTAGGAGCAGGAGGCAGAGGATTTGTTGTCAAAGTGAAAAACAAACGCACCTATTTTGCAATATTTCACGTTTATCTCAATGCTATAAGGGAACCATAACGTTAATGAGGTAATCGCCGCGAGGTGGACGAAGCCGTCACAGCCGGTGTGCACAGAGCAGCGGTGCCAGGTAGACCCCGCAGCGGAGCCCCGCAGCAAAAGCGTACTGTAGAAAAAGAGTACCGTCACTTTTTTAGAATGTTGGCATCGACTTGGTACCAAAGTATCGGTTCTCCTGACATCCCTATCTAGCAGTAATACGGGCTCATCCCAGCTACCGTAAGGAATGACTCTAGTCTTTCTCTGAGGAGTTGTCGGTGGAAGAGGACCGTATTATTTGTTGAGCGGTAATGTCAATACCTGGACCTCAAGAAGTAATGCTGAACCATTTGGAAAAATATCTAATTGCGATTATTTTGGCTGATATTGCAATATTAGAGGGATCATTTCAACATTACTCTCATTTTCATTGAAAAACATATTGATTATGGTGTGATTGTTGCGGGATCTGTACCAAACAAAGATGTTTTCTTAAGCCTGTTGAATATGATGTGTAGGCCAGGACATCTCTGCAGCACCACCATATTTCATCTCAAATGGTATTTTGACTCACATTTAGCCTACAACCAATATTGCGATTTTGATAAAATAGTGATTAATTGTGCAGCCCTATCAAGAAGCCACAGCGCCAGCAGTATAAACATATGCTGGTGAGGAGGAGTGTAGCAGGGGGTACATCATATTAATAAACAAGACAAAAAGACTCCTGAATCCAGGGCAGTGCTCCAAATCCATGTTTCCTTCAACCTGGGCTATGTTATTAAGAACTGTTTGAGTTTTATGTCTTCATTTTCAAGTGGAGAGTAGAGAGAGATGACAGGAAATGAGAGGAGAGAGAGAGAGATGGGGGTATGACATGCAACAAAGGTTCCCAGCTGGACAGGAAACCGAGGACGGCCTTAACTCCCGGAGACCGTCAGGGTGCCCCTAACAAAAATAGAAACGCTTTTACTGTGACCAGCCCGAGGCACACCTGTGTAATAATCATGCTGTTGAATCAGTATCTTGATATGCCACACCTGTCAGGAGGATAGGAGAAGTGCTTACTGACGATGTTTTTGACCAATTTGTGACTGCAATTTGAGAGAAATTAGATTTTTAGGTCTTTTATTTCAACTCGGGAGAAAAAGCAGAAGTGTTGGGTTTCTATTTTTGTTCAGTGTTTGTTCTCCAATTGACATGCATGATAGAACACCATATCCTGCTGTACCACATGGCAGACTTAATGAAGCGATTCTCAAAGCTTACCACAACACACCATCAGTCCAGAGCAGAGACTACAGCTGTTTGTCTGAGAGCAGCCGAGCTTTCGGCAGTAGGCTGGACTATAGTCTGCTGCTGCGTCTTGTCTCATCACGTGCAAATAGACACCTGTGAATGCTCTCTGAGTAATAATGTGATATCAAATGTGTGTGTGTGTTCCAGAGTTTCCCCCAGTTGAAGGGCTGAAGGTGTGGCCCCATGGAGGCCAGCTGTGGCTGCAATGGAAACTCTCCAACAGTTCGGCTCTGTCGGAGTACGTGGTGGAGTGGGTTAGTGGCGGTCAGATTGACTGGCAGAGGGTGGACAGAAACATCAATGGCACTGCCATTAAAGGTAATCTCTCTCCTCTAAACAGAAGGAACTGAGTGGAGTTTGTGATAGGAGTTCCATTAAAGGGATATTTCACCCAAAATATGTCCTCTCTGAGAATGAACCACTCGCCCTCTGTAGATGTGTAAAGTGGCTCTAAAAAGCTGTGTACTTTGATCTATGGTGGAGAGTGGACTGTGGTCAGCTTGGATGTACACAGTTGCAATAGATTCCAACAATAAGTTGTCCTAGTTTTCAGTCTGAACATTCATAGAAACTTGTCAAACCATTTGTTGAGCATGAACCATCCAAACACTCAACCCAAACCCCCTGCTGGTGTCTCAGTCCCCGTGCTTCCTATAAATACAACAGGACATGTTGGGAGTGTACTCCTGTATATCAGGGAATGAAAATGGAAGCACTCAGTAATGCTGCCTTGAATCAAGCTATGTTAGAGGAACGTGACATGCCTCTAGGTACCTCAATAGAAAACACCGTTGATTGAGATAAGACACATTGGACCTGTTTAGAGGTGGGAACATGAACTTTCTGTGATATTGGAAATTTGATTTAATCGTAACATGCAGGTAATTATGGAGGATGGAACCTGTCAAAATCAAAAATAAATAAATAAATGATTGATTGACTCGATAAATGTAGCGAAAATAATATTACAAATAAATGTGGACATTAATTAACTGATAAAATGTGACATAAATGGATATTTTTCTTTTAATTTGCTTCTTGAAATTTGATTTATTTTTGCATTTCTCTTTTATTTATTTTAAAGAAATTTTTTTTAAACTATATTGACTCACGTAGCTGGATCGGGTATCGGTGACGATGGGGCCAATTTCAATTCTGTTTTTTTCTTATATACATTATATAGTGGAAAAGAATACAGAAATAAGTAAGGGGAAATGCTGCACAAATCAATAAATAAATACATGTAAAAATAAATTTAAAATAAATAAAAATGATTTGCAAAATAAAAAAAATTAATACATTTAAAAGTCAATATAAATAAATAAAAGGGGAAATTTAATAGTAAAGTAGATAGGGGAATTAATACAAAGGTAAATAAATAAGGAAGCAAATTAAGACAGAAATATCAATTTATGTCAAATTGTATCAATTAATTAAAGGCTACATTTGGTACATTTAATGGCATATTTAGTTATTTATTGAGTCATTGATTTATTGATTTATTCATTTTTTATCCGTTCTTGATAGATAATGAGTTTATTTGAATGAATGGGCTTCTAATTTTTTTTCATCACGGTGGTGTTGTTTTTAGTGCACGTCTGCACTGCGTTACCTCTGTGAAAATGTGTTAATGACAGACGGAGTCACCTTTGAAGCCTACAGAGTGAGTCATACTCAAAAGCTAGGTTTGGGTGGAATATGACTTTACTGAAACTCTAAATCTATAGGTTTTAAAAGAGTCTACATGCTTTACACTAAACTAACATTAAATTTAACTCTTGGTCTCAATGTCAAATCTAGGCAACCTGGAGAAGTTTGTTTGCTACAACGTGTCCGTGTATCCGATATACTCTGGACGGATCGGGAAGCCAGCAAGGACAGAAGCCTACCTGGAGCAAGCAGGTACGATAACACACTGATCACTGACTAGCTGTCGGTAGTAAACCATCGTATTGTGAAGTATTGTGAATATTAAAAGCAGGCCAAATTTGAATTATAAAAATATAATTTGCAGACACAAACATTCATTCTTTTATGGTGTCTGAGAGACTGTGCAGTATAATCAGCAGCTCTTTCATTCCATGTTCGTCTCTGTTCAGTGAAACTGTGCAACAGTGTCCTCTGGCTGCAGCAAATGTTTCAGATGCACGGAAACATCAAATCTGAGTGGGGCACAACAATTGATAGATAATTGATTATTTGACCAATTGTTAATTTCAGTTTTCGAGTTGTTGATTTCAACTAGTTCCTCCAGAGATGTTGCCAAAAATCATCAGTATAAAGTCGTCTACTGTATATTTGAATCATAGACTTTGTGGACTGCGGTTTTGAAGCCTTGTGTTCGGCATTGTGACCGTCACCATCTTGGTTTTTGGCCGTCTTGGTTTTTTTACAACCAGAAGTGAGACGAGAGAGTGGAGCTAAGAACAACTGAACACTGAATAAGACATTTTCGGGCAACCATAAAGGTTCTAATTAACTTTCATGAACAGAAAACACACTGTGAAAGGGTTAAAGTTGTAAGAAGAAAACACAGACAACTACCAGACCGGACAACGCCGTGGTAGCGACCTGTCAATCACAAGGTAGCCCCGCCCTAAAGCATCCCCTGCTTTATGGTCTATCTGACTCTAAATGGGACCATCATTTACTAAATGAACATCATGCTGTAAACAGGAAGGCAATCCAGGCACTCCAAAATATCAAAAAAGGAAGAGAATATATTAAAAAGCCTTTATTGTCGTGGCTAAATCATTTAAAAAGCCAACATGTTTCGACCACTGTAGGTCTTCGTCAGGGCTTACAGACAAACAGACAAGGCAGATGTGGCCTCACCTGTATGGTATCAACAACCAATGGGAGGCAGTCACATGATCATCATAATATTACAAAATGTAACAAAATATCAACGGGATAACACAGAAACATGTAATTCATGTCCTTCATTAATGAAACAACTCCTACTTTGCAACAGAGGCTGTTAAGCAAACATGGGAGCCTATACAGAAAAAGAAAAGTATATATAATGTTTTTAGTATTTATTATTACTCACAGAAAACATGTAAAATCTATATCCTCATTAAGACCAGGATACTTTAAGGCATCCAGTCGATGGATCCAAAAAGTCTCCCTCTGGTAAAGTTTTTGTAACCTGTGTCCCCCTGACCAGCGGTTTAATATGTTCAATGCCCTCTATGCATAACAAGGAATCATTAGCACCGTGATACTCATTAAAGTGTCTAGCCGTGGGGGGGGGGTAGTTGCGATTCCTGACACCGATGAACATCATGCTGTATTGAAGAAGACTTGAAACTAACGACTGAGACCATAAACTCATGTTTACAATGTTTACTGAGATAATAAATCAAGAGAGAAGTAGGCTCATTTTCTCATAGACTTCTATACAACCAGAGGAGTCGCCCCCTGCTGGCTGGTAGAGAGAATACAGGTTTAAGACACTTTCGCATTAGCTTCACTTCTCAGACCATTTGAATTCAGTTCCAGTTGTATGATGAGCATACATGATGTTGCTGTGTTGGTTGCAGCTCCGTTGGAAGTCCCCTCCATCAGACTGAATGGTAAACCAGGACGTAGCGAGGCGAAGCTGGAGTGGGAGGAGATTCCCCAAATCAGTCTGCGAGGCTTCATCACAAACTACACCATCTTCTACAAATGTGGAACTGAAACACACGGTATGTCGTTTTTTACACTTCCAGCTGGACGTGGTTATCCTGACAGAACCCCGACTGCCATCTTTAGTTGCTGATTTCTGTTTTGCTCATTTGCAGAAATAATCGTGCCAGGTAACGCCATGTCATACACTCTGAAGTCACTGACAGGCAACACCAAGTATGACACCTGGATCAGGGCTTCAACCGTCCGAGGCTCAACCAACAGCAGCAGTCACTCCTTCACCACTCTGAAATATGGTGAGTGATAACACGATGTTCCATAGAGATATTAGACTGTGAAACAATATCAGAAGCATCCAGCATACTGATACTGCTCAGTGATACCTCAACAACAAAATCTAAAACATTTCACAATAATTCAAGTTTAGAGGAAAAGTGTCCGAATATTATGAGGAAAATAAGCTTTAATATTTCTTTACAAATGAATTCATAATACGATGAGGAAAATGTAATACTACAAGAATTTTTTTTTTTGTGGATTGGGTTGGAATTGTTGGCATTTGCATAAACAGGATGTGTCAAAATGAGGGATGTAGAGGATCTGAGGCCCGTACTACAAGCGAGTTCAACATACCCAGGGTGTCTTCTCGTTATCTGATTTAACTAACCCTAACAAACGAGATCCCGCTAAGCGGTCCTACGGAGGTGGTTATCAACTCAGTAAATTAACCCAGGGTTTCTCCGTCTGGCTGTGAAACGGGGCGGTGTTTGCAGCATCTGACCAATCACTAACATGGACAAGTCTTCTGTCATTCAGAGCGGCTCATTTTACAAAGGAAGAGTAAACTGTAATATTAGACAAATACGAAGAAGTTAAACACTTAATCCAGACTAAAAGTAACACAGTTGAAGCTGCCAAATGCAGGAAGGACAGCTGGCAAAAGAAAAAAATCCTCATGTGTAAATGAACAGATTTATTAATTTAACAGAACACTCAAAAGTCAGACATAGTCGTCCAGATATAAATAGCTTCAATAAATGTACACCTATTTATGCCCTTTAGTACATATGAGGCGTCCCCGTCAGCTGCGTCCCCGTCTCCGGCGGTGTGAAACGGACTCAAGACCAAGTCAAAAAATAAATATAGAAACATAATTCAAAGCTGTAAACACCCACAGCATAGCGATCTACCCCTGTAAGAAGTGATCCACCTTTGTAAGACGGAAAACCCTGAAGTTACCTCGCTAACGCCAAATCCTGCTTCGTAGTACAGACCACTGGTGAGGTTATATGACAAGCTGAAATACTGCTCCCTCTCAACCGCCTGTGGTGTTTAGTTCAGCAGCAGAGAACGCTTTGTTTTGTGATCTATTCCTTCCCAGACATGCACAAAAAGATTTTATTTAGCTGCACAAGACTGTTGTCGGTCCTCTAAATGTCCTCTGTGTTCCCCCCCCAGCGCCAGGAGAGATGGAGAGCATTGTGATCGGAGTGAGCCTCTGCTTTCTGTTCATTGTTCTCATGACCATGCTGCTCTGCGTCTACAAGAAAAATGTGTAAGTTCCACTTGAACACCTAAGCTGTTGCTCTCAGAGCGGGGTTTGAAGCTCACCATGAATGTGTCAGACGTGGTCCTATGAGCTGATTCATTTAGAGCACAGTGTGACTACGGACAGCGGTGAATAGTTCAGATACTCTGTGAATGAAGATGTTTGAAAGATGTTCTAGTGGTGTTCTAAGCTTTTGGATCCACGGCGGTTTCTAAGCTGATGTATAACCCTCGGTGTTTCCTCTCTTCTCACAGGATCAAGGAGAATTTTTGGCCTCAGATCCCCAACCCCGGAGAGAGCACCATTGGAACCTGGTCTCCTGATTATCCTTTGAAAGTGAGGACTTCTTTTTGATCTGACACACACGAGGGTGACAACATGAACAGTATTTAACATGTTGTCAACCAACAACCTTTAACAGTCTAACCTGTAGAAGGTTTGTTTGCCCAAAGCATTTTTTCTCCAGCTCCTTTTCATTAGTGCAGCCGACCCAGTAGCTCTGGGACCGACCGCCGCCACCTCACAGCAGTTAAAGGACACTATTAGTTTAATAACTTTGTCTACTCCGGTCCTGTTTGTGCTAGAGATGCACCGATACCACTTTTTTTCAGACCGAGTACAAGTTCTTACATGTGGGTACTCGCTGATACCGAGTACCGATACGAGTACTTCTCTGTGCCAAAAGACCCTCGTTAACAGCCAGCTGGAGGGTGTGAGCGACACACGGCAGGCTGGGGAGTCCCACATACGAGGCGGTGCGCCGCGACCGGCTCTAGGTCGGCTTGGAAAGGCTCGAGGCGAAGGTGGCTCGCGGCCGCAGCTTTACAGCGCTCCCCGCCCGGACCTCGCCGCACCGTGGACAAAAGGCCCGCTACGCCCTCTCTCCCTGCCAGGGACGGCCCCCTGCTCCCGGTGCGACTGTCGACCGGGGCGGACTGTGCTCGAGTCAGAGGGTGTAAGCAAAACCCCGTGGCGCAATGAAAGTGAGGGCCGGTGCGTGCCGGCTGAGGTGGGATCCCGGCCCAGCGGGGTCGGGCGCACCACCGTAAAGTGGTATCGGGGACGTTGTATAGGAGCCGTTTTACGAGTACGAGTACATGAGCACAGTATCGGACCCAATACCCGATACTGGTATCGGTATCGGTGCATCCCTAGTTTGTGCTGTTATGATCTATTTTCGGCTGATCTCTACTGGACAGGGAGAGTTTCAGAGATCACTGTAAAGCTTTGGAACAGATTAACCATTGTTATGTACTGATACTCACTGCTCAGCCTTTAGAGCATCTTCCTTTTTAAAAGGTGCTAATAAAACACACCGACCTCTAGTTTCACGATGGTAAGCTGACAGCCAATAATGCCGTGGCAGTGTGTGTCATTATGAGAAAGATAAATTTCTAATGTTCACTTAGTGCTGAAACTGTTTCGACTGCTTCAACCGTGTGATCATTGCATCGTGTTAAACTGACAGGTGTTTCTAACCCAGTCTTTGAAATCAGAGAGGGTAGACTGTGAAGTCTCTATAGAAAAACTCTAAGCATATTATTCAGGGCCTGAAATGTTAAGTACATGTTTATGTCGGAGTACGTGATTATGCCCTCCGTTACATTTTTCATATAGTCCCGCTGAATACTGGAGCACATCTCCTGTCGTCTCCTTGGGATAAATGGTTATTTTGATGCACGCCGATACAGACATGTTTCCTTCTTCTCACCACACCGTCACTGCTCTTTCTGTTGGCCACATACCACATCTGATTCTAATTAGACTTTCCTCTTCAACTTGTCCTCTACAGGCAGAGACGCCAAAGGAGAACTGTCTGTCTGGCATCAGCGTGCTCGATGTGGATGTGTGCGACGGCAAATGTGTGTTTGAGGAGGACAAGACCAGTCTGCCTCTGAAGAAGGACAAGTATCTGTCCGAGGAGCACAGCAGCGGCATCGGCGGCTCCTCCTGCATGTCTTCACCTCGCCAGAGCGTGTCCGACAGCGACGAGGGCGGCGACATGGCCGACACCACGGCCAGCACCGTTCAGTACTCCTCGGTGGTGGCCTCCAACGGCTACAAGGGTCAGACCCCCAACTCCCAACCCCAGCAGGCTATTTTTTCGCGGTCCGAGTCCACGCAGCCCCTGCTAGACTCTGAGGAGAACCCAGACATGATGCTGCAGGAGGGCAGCAGACAGTCCCAGCGTTTCCCCCGACAGCCGTGCTTCACAGCAGGGAAGGGAGACGGCACGAACACCGCTGACATCCACCAGCTGGAGATGGAGCAGCAGGAGGTGCTGGAGCCTCTGGACTTCTGTCCCCTGGAGGAGGACTCTGAGCAGATGACGCCTACAGACGGCCAGTCGGCAGCGCCGGGCTCCAGCTACAAGCCTCAGCTGGGTGGCTACAGGCCACAGTGAGAACACAGACAGACCTATAGATGTGTCATCTATGTGAATAGTTCTGTGCCTTTTGTTAGAGTGGCAATAGACAAATTTTTTTCTCTTGAACTTCTCATTATGAAGTAAATGTTGATCACATAATGTAACGGCTGTAGAGTAACGACACCATCAGCGTTTCCATTGGTTCCCTCGCTTTCACTACGCAAGTCTTTCTGAACTGGGCACCATCTCTCCCGGGAAAATGAAGGCTCAATTTACGGCACATAGGAAGTGCATCAACCAAAAACAGGAAGAGGATAGCGCTTTTTTTCCCCCCAGAGGGGAGGGAAAGACCCCCACGCTGTGGACGGTGATTACTCTACACTGAGTAGTACTGGGAATCAATCACGGGGGTGTCTCTGTGACCGGAGGAGCACTGACGGCACGCTGCAGGTTGAGTCATCTACCGTCGGAATTTTGCGTTTTCCTTTACAAATAAATAAAAAGATTTCCACCATAAATTGGTGCATAAAAATTCACCAGAATGCAGGAAATGTGATGCTCTGCCTCCAGCTCTCCCTGCAAGAGAGTCCAACAGCATCTCCAGCCCAGACAAGCTTGCTGGGTTTAGTCCAATCAGAATGGCTCATTTATAAACATCCCTCCCCTTTACTTACGGTGACCGGACGTCCCGGTTTGTCCGGGACAGTCCCTGTTTCAAGCTGACGTGTCCCGAGTCCCGACACACATCTGTAAAACACTCAAATGTTCCGGTTTTCAACAGTCACTAACAAATTGTCCCGGTTTTCACTACAATTAAAATAATAATATTATACTCACATAGACGTTTATCATGTTCCACTCATTAATTAATTTGTGCGCATGAGATAAGTATACAGAGAGGCAGCACAGCGCACCGCTGCAGTCTCTATAGAGAGTGATGTTACACGTGGTCAAGCCACAATTACACACGGACACAACAGATATCCGCTGGTTACATTAAGTGTAGTTTTGATCCACAGAACCCTCAGTGCTTATGTGCACTTCAAACGTGTCGTTTTGATTAATTATTCTACACAGTTCCTTCTGCGCATCGCTTATAACTCTTTCAGGACCGTCCGTTTCATCTTTCACCCGGACGGTGTCTCCATCCTGGCCAAAATGTCGTCTGAACTCCACAATTATAATTATAATAGCCTGAGACGAAACAAGTTGAAAAATAATTTACGGAGGTCCAGACAACAACACGTTTCCTCTGAGGGAAACTCTCTACAGGACTCCCAAACTGTCAGTGGGTCATGAGGTGGATAGTCCTGTGATTAAAGGGAGAGAAAGTGAATGTGATAAATCATGATTGTCACAGCCTCTAATGCACCCCCCCTATAATGATACCTTCTTTCTGACACCATTCCATGCTCAAATGTGCCACAGGTGTACCAAGTTCGCCATCCTGATGGCGTACTTGGTACTTGCTACTTGCTAAGCCTATGGTGCGTGCATATTAGCGCGTGCCCGTGCGCGCGTGGACGCGCATGCATGAATGTGCGGTACACTTAAGTGTCCCGGTTTGGGGGTTTGAAAATATGGTCACCCTACCTTTACTGTCTGTAGTTGAGACCTTTTGATGAGAATTGATCATTGTTGTTGGGTGAGGGGAAATATAAGATATATCTCTCACGATTAATCGGCTAGTGGACTACTTTTTGTGAGTAGTCGACGACTGCTAAAATGCAGCAGACTGGATGGCCTAGTAGGCTCTGAGGAACACGGGATGTGATCTGAATGTCTTTGTGACTGCGGCACCAACATGTTAGGGGTGGGGTGGAAGTTAAAAAGTTGTCTATTGCCACTTTAATGTCAAATGTTCATTTCATTGTTTGAAGCAGTATGTCTTTTACACTTCAGTATAAATAGTTTGGGATGCTTTGGGAGAGGACTGTATAATATGTAATTGGAGCTTGTAATTGCGGTAATTTGCTAGCTTTGCACTCACATGGATAAACTGACACAGCCACATCTTTATAGTCAAATAATGCCCAAAACATACTCGACACATTTATGAACAGTAAAATGTCACATGTCGCGTTTTCAAAATGTCTCCTGAAATGTGAAACAAGTGTGGAGCAGAGTTTCAGGAGTGAAGGGTTTCTACAGCAGGCAGATCCAGGATGTTTCAGTCTGAGCAGCCTCCTGCTGTAGCGCCCTCCTGTGGACGGGTTTGACCTCTGCATGGATGTTACATTCACTACCTGAGCATTGGATGTTTTCAGTTTAAGTATATACAGTGCACATGAATGTAATCAAGTAAGTTCACACTGACATGAACATGATGTCAGTGCATGTTCAATAAAAAACTTTAACTGCCTTGAAAACTGAAAAAAAGCAAAAATGGAATACATATATTCTTGCTCATGTGACATAATTTAGTTTAAAGATCACTCCACTCACTGTTTTATTTGTTTATGTAAGGTCTTTAATGTTCATTTCATTTATAGAAGCAACAGGAGCTCCAGTTCAGCTCCAGATTTAACATTGGTTACAGTGTTCCTACACCACCCCCCCTCTCACCACAGTCTGTTCCAGAGCAAGTGTTATCTCTTCATTTCTCCTCACCTTCATCTCATCAGTGTTCAAACGTCATCTAGAATGTGCTCTGGTCCTGTGCTCTGATCACACTCACCTCATACTGAATGTCACTTTCTACTAATATCAGCTTGATGAGTAATTATTGGGAAGTGGCCTGACAACGTGATCTGGATGAGACCTGGTTCTTCATGGCTTCACTGCTCTGGAGCTCTGGACAGAAGCATTTAACAGAAAATACAACTGAAGGCAAAATACAGCCTGTCTGCAAAGTGTTACATCCATGGGATAAAGTAAATGTCATGTTATATATGAGGGACAAGATGTTGTGTTGTTGAGCACTATTTCAAAGAGGTCAAGAACTTCATCACATGCTGACAAAGGTTAAAGGTTTTCTCTGTTTTGGAATGCTCTAAATGATGTTCATTATTAAATATGAAATAAATGTTTTAATTGATATGTTGATGTCAGCTGGCATTATTGTGCTTAAGACTTATATAATTGTCTGACAAAGGATCTGGCTGCCTTTTTCCCACCAGGAAAAGAACAAAAAAAAAAAATGTCTGGAGCCGCAAAACATTATACAGCTTACACACAGCTTATAGTCTAAGTATATAGTATATACTGTAAGTCTAATGCAGTGAGGGCCAAAGTGCAAATGTACTACGGAGTATTAGGGCCACATTGAGGGAAAGAAAATCTGAGATTTCCAGAATAAAGTCATAATATTACGAGAAAAAAGTTGTAATATTACGAGAATAAAGTCATAACTTTACGAGAAAAAAAGTCGTAATATTACGAGAATAAAGTCATAACTATGATAAAAAAAAGTTGTAATATTACGAGAATAAAGTCATAACTTTACGATAAAAAAAAGTTGTAATATTACGAGAATAAAGTCATAACTTTACGATAAAAAAAAGTTGTAATATTACGAGAATAAAGTCATAACTTTACGAGAAAAAAAGTCGTAATATTACGAGAATAAAGTCCTAACTTTATGATAAAAAAAAGTTGTAATATTACGAGAATAAAGTCATAACTTTACGATAAAAAAAAGTTGTAATATTACGAGAATAAAGTCATAACTTTACGATAAAAAAAAGTTGTAATATTACGAGAATAAAGTCATAACTTTACGAGAAAAAAAGTTGTTATATTACGAGAATAAAGTCATAACTTTACGATAAAAAAAAGTTGTAATATTACGAGAATAAAGTCATAACTTTACGAGAAAAAAAGTTGTTATATTACGAGAATAAAGTCATAACTTTACGAGAAAAAAATAAAATAACATGTAAAATTATTATTTTATTTTTTTCCCCCTCAATCTCCGTCGTACCATAGACATACAACAATGATAGATAAAAATGAAAATGTAAACAAAAAAGTTATTTATTTCCATTTTTAAAAATCCACAGGGAGCCACTGTAGAGGAGCTAAAGAGTGGCTCCAAAGCTGCAGGTTGCTGACCCCTGTACTAAGTCAAACTATCCAGACCAAGGAGGGTGAAAAGAGGAGATAAAAGGCATCATAATCGCGTCATATGTTTGGGGTTCAACTCATGCGCAGTAAAATTTGGTCTGCACTCGCCGAAATTGAGCCAACAGCAACGCATGCAAAGACAGCATATTAAGAAGGGAAAGTCAATAGTTGGTTCCATGTCAACATCAGCGCCCAGCAGCAGAGCTACGCTTCCGCCATTTTGGACTGAAAGTGACTACCGGACGCCAGTAAAACGTCCGCCTACAAAGAGTTGTACAAAAGTAAAAGTTATTTCTATTCTATTGTCATATATTTATATTTATATAAGTCTGTACCAAAATGTCCTGTGTTGAACAATGAAATAACATAAATATGCATACTATTATAAATATTATAACGGCTGCTTCTCAGAGGAGCTTAAAGTGAGCGATGGACATAAATGGAAGTTAGAAAAATCCAGCTCACAGATTTTGAGAGAAATCTCAAACTTTTTCATGTCAAGGATCCAAAATGTAGTCAAATGGTGTCCTGTGCTTTTGCCCTGCGTGTTAGTAAATAGCCTACAACTCCATTAAACTCTGTTGATGTCATGCTACTAGCACTACTAGCTACTGGCCGATAGCCGGTTGTTTGGGAACATCCACCACGGCACAGGCTGACAGCATACAGCCCATGGGTGTATTAGAAGATAATAACAGGGATGAAATACATCCAATATATCCATTATTACAACTGTGTACAGCTAGCAGGAAGCTGGCAGAACCAGATATGTCATATGAGCGTGCAGCGCGGTGCGGTCCCGTGGGTCTGATGACTGCTCATCATGGCGAGTAAAATAACTCTGGATTCAGCTGTTAGTTCATTGTACTACTTTTAGGACATCATGATTTAAATGAGGGCTTTTTAAGTGTTCCTACTGGGAAGTTGATTTATATCCTCTGATTTACAGACATCTCTTTATACATCCATGGACACAGACTCATTGGCGTTTCCAGTCCGAAATGGCGGCAGCAGTCCCGCAGCGCCATCTGGCGGCTGTTGTCCAAAAAGCACCAGAGTTTCGCCTCTCTGCTTCTAGACTCTTTGATGCATGACTGCAGCTCCTGTTACACTGTGCATGTGTCAGACCCCATAGCTCGGGCAGTTAGCACGTACAGTACTGCGCCTGCGTGAGAGGAAATAACTCTTCAGACCAGTAGGCGGCGGTAGTCTATATGTCATTCGAAAAGGGAAACCGGAAAATATCCATGTGTTGGACTTATCAGATACATCAGACCAGCAATACGTCCTCCAGAATAAGCTCTCGTGACTACGCCCCCAGACCTTCTACACTTAACAAACCGGTCATAATAAAAAAAAGAAGCTATGCTGAAGAGTTGCTGTGTAGTTGGTTTTACCAACAATAAATCCTTAAACACTGATCTCTGATCTGTTCCATTGCCACGTCCTAAAAAAGATCTAATAGAGGAGCTTTATGGCTCCAAGCTATAGACCAGACCAGCATGGTGTCTATGGCTCCAAGCTATAGACCAGACCAGCATAGCCTTATGGCTCCAAGATATAGACCAGACCCGCATGGTGTTTATGGCTCCAAGCTATAGACCAGACCAGCATGGCTTCATGGCTCCAAGCTATAGACCAGACCAGCATGGCGTCCTCTCCGAGGCTGCGTTCCCTTTTGGAGGAAAGAAACTCGCCGTCACAGGAGAGAAAATTATGAAAAGCTGTTGTGTAGCGGGTTAAGCGAGACTTTCACACTGACGTCTGAGGCTCATACGATATGTGAATATTCACTGTCAGCCAGATAAAATGTCTGCCGTGAAAACAACCTAAATGAGACCAAAAGCAGAAAACACCCAAAATGTCTCCTGGTGAGGTCCATGGTGATTACTCCTTGTTTCCTTGTTTAGGTTTATCTGTGACATAGTGTAACAGTGAAACTCAGCAAACTGACTCACCAAGGTCCATTATACAGCAATATCTGTCCAAGTTGTCTCTCCAACGTTAACCAGCAGAAGGTCCATGTCATACCAGACTGTACCGGCTGTGTGAGGACATTCATTGGTTTTGGTGTGTTGAATTGTTTTAAGCTGCTCTGCAGTATTTTCATCAGCTTCTCCAGACTTAGGCAGACTGAGCTCATCTGGCTCAATCCTACAGTATATATCTGACGTATTCTGTATTTATTTATGGTTAACCTGCTATCCCCCTAGTTAGCCACATGATGAGTAGCTGTAGCATGTTAAAGGTCCCATATCATGCTTATTTTCAGGTTCATACTTGTATTTTGTGTTTCTACTAGAACATGTTTACATGTTTACAAAAAAACTTTATTTTCCTCATACTGTCTGCCTGAATATACCTGTATTTACCCTCTGTCTGAAACGCTCCGTTTTAGCGCATCTTGACGGAATTGCAACAGAATTGCGTTTCTAGGCAACAGCTTGGGTCCATGTGTACTTCCTGTTAGCTGATGCCATCCACATACACTGCAACCAGGAATAAACTGGTAAATATTTACATTTAAAACTGTGTAAAGGGTCTAAATATTGTATATTTGTGACATCACAAATGGACAGAAATCTTGACAGCTTGTTTCAAATGCAGTTTCTGAATACGGGCTGTGTGTTTTTCCCTGTGGATTGAGTGTTTCGATACTTTCACAGTATTTATATAGGACTTAAGCCTGCTTTATAATAAAAAGAACATGAAAATCTCACTTTTTTATAATATGGGATCTTTAATGGTTAAAGGGGACCTATCATGCTTCTGTGCTTTTTCCCTTATTTCCTCTAGTGAGTTAGTTTGTTTTTTGTGCCTGTAAAAGGTCTGCAAAGTTACAAAGTCCAGAGTCCAGAGTCCAGGCCAACGGGAGTTACTGTTCCCCACAGACACAGTGTTTCAGACAGAGGTTGGAAAGAGGAGCTGCAGCACTGCAGCTATGAGAAAAGCTGTAGGATAGTTGTATTGTTTCAATGGATAATGTGCTTTAATGGTGCATGTTCAATCCAATGTTTCACACAGTGAATACGGGCGTTTGGGGCAGTTGGTACCCATGTGTTGTCAGTGAGCGATGAACATCTGGATGAGGATGTTCTCTGTGTTGGAATGCTGTATCATTCTAAAATGTGAACTAAATGTTTAATCTAATGATTATTGTGCTTCAGACTATAAGAATTCTGTGATAGTATCTCATGATGCACTAAATCTTAATTACTGCATAACTATTACATTTTATTATTGCATCATAAATAACTGGGGGTTGAGTTGTTTTCCAAGTCCTAATTATGAGACTATTTGAATTTAACCACTCCGAAATCCTGGTCTTCATTATTGAGGACTGGATGAAGTGATCTGAGATCAGAATCAGTGCAGATGAGCCGGATGCAGCTAAACTACAGCCTCGCCTCAGCCTCTACAGCCTCTCCAGTGTAAATCTGTCATCATTATTATTATTATGATTATTATTAATAATCAGAATAATCAGAATCAGTGCAGATTAGCCTGATGCAGCTAAACTACAGCCTCTCCAGTGTAAATCTGTCATTATTATTATTATTATTGTTGTTATTATTGTTATTATTATTAATAACAATAATAACAATAATAATCAGTCTCTACAGTGTAAATCGTGTCATCATTACAATTATTATTATTATTATCATTATTAATAATCAGAATCAGTGCAGATGAGCCTGATGCAGCTGAACTACATCATCTCTTCAGTCTCTACAGTGTAAATCGTGTCATCATCATTATTATTAGTACTATTATTATTATTATTATTATTAATAATAATCGGAATGAGTGCAGATGAGCCTGATGCAGCTGATCTCCACCGTCTCCAGCCTCCCCGGTGTACCTCGTGTCTCTTTAACGGAGGTACTGTCAGGACGGAGGGGGGGGGGGCTGTATGGGTGGATGGGTTCATCGGGTTCATGTAGTATTGGCCGCCTCCTCCTCTCCTCCTCTCCTCTCCTCTTCTCTCCTCTCCTCTCCCAGCTCAGGTCGGCTGCTTCCCGGGCTCCCTCGGTAGATGGGGTCGCTGGAAGGAGAGCAGCTGATGGAAGATGACATGAAGTTTGCAGTAGAAACCGGCTGATCGGTGGAACTTTTGAACCTTTATTATCCGGGACACAGAAACCGGATCAGCTGGTGACTCCATTTTTAGGTCATTCGAGGCATCTCGCTAACTTGTGTGTGTGTGTGTGTGTGTATGAGTGTAGCTCCATCCAGCCGGCTGTATGAATCAGCCTGCTCTATTCGGTTACTAGTGGCCCAGTGGGGATGCTGCTGTCTACTGGTGGAATATAAATCATGATGGCTGATGGATGTTGCAGAGGGATGGACAGAGGAAGGGGTAAGATTGCATCAGATTCTTTACCGAGAGCCACATATCCTCCTCCTCCTCCTCCTCTTCCTCAGCAGCAGCAGTATGTCCACAGCCCCGGCTCTCAACAGCAGCAGCAGCCGGGCTCCCAGCAGCAGCAGCCGGGCAGTGACATCCAGGAGTTAGCCTCCAAACGCGTCGACATCCAAAAGAAGCGCTTCTACCTGGACGTGAAGCAGAGCGCCCGCGGTCGCTTCCTGAAGATCGCGGAGGTTTGGATCGGTCGAGGCCGGCACGACAACATCAGGAAGAGCAAGCTGACTCTGTCCATGTCCATGGCTCCGGCGCTCCGCTACTGTCTGGGAGACTTCATCGATTACTACGCGCGGATCGGACTGCGCGGGGCCCTCGCGCCTCCGCAGCTCGACGAGCACAGCGGCAACAACCACCAGCAGGGCCGCGCGCACGACGCCCGCAGGAGAGCGCAGGACGCCGCGCGCACCGTGCTGTCTCCCACCGGCTCCGCGGTGTCCGACGACCATGCACATCGCGTCCTCAAGAGCGACTTCATCGAGCGGGACAACAGGAAGTACTTCCTGGACCTGAAGGAGAACCAGAGAGGTCGGTTCCTCCGCATACGGCAGACTGTCAGTAAAGGACACGGCACCATGGGCTACTACGGACAGGGCATCGAGCAGACCATCGTGCTGCCGGCTCAGGGGCTCATCGAGTTCAGAGACGCGCTGTCGCAGCTCATAGAGGACTACGGAGACGAGGACAGCGACGAGCGCGGCCGACCCGGCACCGGCGGCGTCGGCGGCGGCTCCAGGAACAACGACGACAACCCGGAGCTGCCGGAGGCTGCGTCCTTTCGGGTGGACAACAAGAGGTTTTACTTTGACGTGGGCTCGAACCGCTACGGGATCTTTCTAAAGATCAGCGAGGTGCGGCAGCCCTACAGGAACACCATCACGGTGCCGCTCAAAGCCTGGGCTCGGTTCGGAGAGAACTTCATCCGGTACGAGGAGGAGATGAGACGCATCTTCTCCTGTCACAAGGAGAAGCGGATAGACGCGCGGCAGGACAGCGAGGAGCAGGACGACTGACCTTGGCAGTAGGCTAGTCTGTCTCTGTCTCTGTCTCTGTCTCTGTCTCTTTGCATGTATTCTAGGGACTCTTGTTACTGACAGTAACTAACCCCCCTATATACTGTCCATGGTCCTGGTCCTGGATGTGTCCCTATACTCTAGATGCAGTGTCCCCACCTTCACCTTTTTGGCTCATCCACCTACCAAAGGGCTGCTAAACTACTAATCTAAGTCATTCATCCACAGCCCGATGCCTCCATGTGTTTCAGTGAAAGATCTCCATCCTGTCTCAGTGCTGTTTAATGCACTTTAACCACCAGGGGCGACCCGAGCCTTTGTAGCCCCCCCCCCTCCTTTAACTTGAAGAGTGGGCTGTAAACTACAGCTAGGTTTAGTTCTAAGTCTTATTAGGAATGTGGTACCTGTGAAACCACTTTAATAATTAGCCCCCTAAAGCCTATACAGGACTGGGAATCAGTTTTATGGTGTGAAAATGTGCAGAAAAACTGTCAACCACAACTGATCACTGAAAGTAAAACATATATATACAATATATATAATATGTGATGGTGCAAAAAGAAAAAAATCTATCAAGTTTTAGTAATTCAATTTACATTTAAATTGCAACTAAAAAAGACTTTGCTTGTTTGGATCCCTGCCCCTTCCCCCACCCTGCTGGCCACTGAGCCCCAAGCAGGAAGTTACTGTAGGACAACACACACACACACACATATAGAAAATAATAGACATGCATCATACAGCTGGTGTGTGTTGTCCTTCAGTGGACTCCAACTATGGCTATTTACTCATACTGCTACACACAAACACACACACACACACACACACACACACACACACACACACACACATACACACACAGTAGGTGTTGCCATGTAGAGGTTCGGCTTTCACATCAACAATAACTCTGTGGCTAAAATGAATGCAGAAGCTTCTGCATTCATTTCAATGACACTTTTTCCTTCAGTGCATTTTGGTACCTGGAGTAAGTGAACCATGCAGAGCATGTAGAATACCTGCAGAGTGTACGATGTAGCAACGAACGTGCTGATTGGCTGCTGACCTCGGCAGCATTGAGATGATAGTGTCCAGCCTCAAAGGAGAACCAGGACTGGTTGTTCAGAATGGACTCTCTGTGTGTGTGTATTTGATCTTTCCTTACCTGCGACCACACACCGACACAGCAGCCCCTTGCACTGTTCTGCTGCCGTAGTGCTATTGTCAGTGGGAAAACAGTTTACAATGGTTAACAAGACAAAAATTAATCCAAACATTTATTAGCTAGTGCAATACGTATATATCTCCTCCATGGTTCTATCCGACACAGGCACTAGGACCGTCATCTTTAGCTTTGTGTTTCATTGAGCTGAGTCACATTCAGATACTAATATTTGATTTGTTACCTGCTTTGAACCTCAAACACTTGAAAAAAGAATCAACTTGTGGCATTTATAGATCACTGTATGAATATATATCTTTGAAAAAGATGTCTCTTCTCACCATCCGAGAACCCCGTTAAGGTCGAGAAGAGAAAAGACGTATGTGGATCTCATTATTCTTAAGGATAAGTGTGTTGCTGTTGTTCCATTATTTATACTATATGGCCATTCTAGTCTAACAGCTCCGATTTACACACTGTGTTTGCTGAAGTAAAGGTACTTTACATGTGTTCTGCTGAGCATGCAGCTTGTCTTCAGTGGCTCACAGAAGCTGAAGCCCCAGTAATACCAGTATAGATAGCTGAAGCCCCAGTAATGCCAGTATAGATAGCTGAAGCTCCAGGTCCCAGTAATACCAGTATAGATAGCTGAAGCCCCAGTAATGCCAGTATAGATAGCTGAAGCATCCAGGTCCCAGTAATACCAGTATAGATAGCTGAAGCCCCAGTAATACCAGTATAGATAGCTGAAGCCCCAGGTCACAGTAATACCAGTATAGATATCTGAAGCCCCAGTAATACCAGTATAGATAGCTGAAGCTCCAGGTCACAGTAATACCAGTATAGATAGCTGAAGCTCCAGGTCCCAGTAATAACAGTCTAGATAGCTGAAGCCCCAGTAATGCCAGTATAGATAGCTGAGGCCCCAGCAATGCCAGTATAGATAGCTGAAGCCCCAGCAATGCCAGTATAGATAGCTGAAGCCCCAGGTCACAGTAATACCAGTATAGATAGCTGAAGCCCCAGTAATGCCAGTATAGATAGCTGAAGCCCCAGTAATGCCAGTATAGATAGCTGAAGCCCCAGTAATGCCAGTATAGATAGCTGAAGCCCCAGCAATGGCAGTATAGATAGCTGAAGCCCCAGTAATGCCAGTATAGATAGCTGAAGCCCCAGTAATGCCAGTATAGATAGCTGAAGCCGC
Source organism: Sebastes fasciatus (assembly GCF_043250625.1). Lineage (NCBI taxonomy): Eukaryota > Metazoa > Chordata > Actinopteri > Perciformes > Sebastidae > Sebastes > Sebastes fasciatus. The sequence goes on along the minus strand of NC_133813.1, from coordinate 26,407,972 downwards.
AGGTCACAGTAATACCAGTATAGATAGCTGAAGCCCCAGTAATACCAGTATAGATAGCTGAAGCCCCACTAATGCCAGTATAGATAGCTGAAGCCCCAGTAATGCCAGTATAGATAGCTGAAGCCCCAGTAATGCCAGTATAGATAGCTGAAGCCCCAGTAATACCAGTATAGATAGCTGAAGCTCCAGGTCGCAGTAATACCAGTATAGATAGCTGAAGCTCCAGGTCACAGTAATACCAGTATAGATAGCTGAAGCACCAGGTCACAGTAATACTAGTATAGATAGATAGACTGTTAATGGACGTGGATTTCAGACTGAAACATGCAGCTGAAACACATCCACCTGCTTAAGTTGAGAACAGTTCACCAAAGAGGAATTTCCTTCTCAGATTAATTTATTTTAAGATTTTAGTTTTTTTTGCGGCATGAGGAGGTCAGTAAAAATTAAAAAATAGAACAAAGTCTGGAAAAGGTGTTCAAGAAATGTATTTTTTTCTGCTTTTCCATCCTGTAAATCATCTCATGATCCCTGAGATGGATCGGATGGAGATGGAGGCAGTCCCAGTGCAAGCCACATAGTGATGCCTTCAAAACTCTTGTGGATACTTGAAACATTGAGAATGATATTTTATAATATTTTACTACATGCCCCTTAGAGCATTACTCAGTCTGACATAAACAGATAGATAAAGGTGAACCATGATGCTGGTGAACGCCTCCTTACTGGGTAGCATAGAAAGGGCTCAACATGCTGCTCAAACAGGCTTTTAACTGTTCTACCAATGTGCTCCTTTCTGCAGAACCATGTATCTTACCTTTCCCCTACTATCTACTAATAAGGAAGTGATGAAGTTGTCTTAAAGTGTCCACGTCTTACTTGTGTGTTCTTTTCTGGCTGTGAGTCCCTAAAAATCCATGAAGTGCTGCTTCTCCATTAGAGCTTGAATGGCAGTTTGCTGTACATTGAGCTCTGTGTGTACTGTATGTGAGCTGGTCACTAACGACAAAGAGCCTGATTCAGACTTTGACTTAACAACTACAGTACGTACGCTCTGCTGAGTCAGTACAAGGTTGTTCAAGGTCTTCTGCCGTAAGCAAAATCAAGGGCTCTCACAACCTTTTTCTGATGTAAAAAAAAAGAAATAAGCGTTCTAATAAATACATTTAATTTAATTTAAATAAATATAATAAATCATATTTTAAAATAATGAAAACACTGAGAATGGAATTACCTGCACTACAATGGCTCACATAGTTAATTCAATATTAACTGTCACTCACCACTCTTCTTACTACAGATGCTAAACCAGTGTCATTGAAACTCATCACAGATGTTTCACATTATGAATGAAAACAAAGCGAAGAGCAGCAGAGCGGTGTGTATAACAGGAATCTGTTGTTGAAATGTACACTATATTATTAATTAATTCATCAGGTTCAGTGTGAGTTAACAGCAAATTAAAACAAGGATGGACATTGTAATAACAAGGACATTAGAAATAAAGGCATGTGTAAAAAATACCTCTGCAGTTGAGGTAAATTTAAGTGCTATATAAATACTGTTAAACTATCAAAATGCTTAATATACGGAGAAATACACACAGCCCGTATTCAGAAAATGTGCGTTTGAAACAAGTCGTTAGGATTTCTGTCCATTTGTGATGTCACAAATATACAATATTTAGACCATTACGCGGTTTTAAACGTAAATATTCCAAACGGGTCCCAGTTTATTTCCTGTTGCAGTGTATGTAAATAACATCAGCTGACAGGAAGTAAACATGGACCCAAACTGTTGCCTAGCAGCGCAATTCCATAGCAATTCCATAGCAATTCCGTTAAAATGCACTAAAACGGAGCGTTTCAGACAGAGGGTAAATACAGGTATATTCACGCAGACAGTATGAGGAAAATAAAGTGTTTTTTTAACATAACAGCATGTAAACATGTTCTAGTATAAAAACAAAATACAAGTATGAACCTGAAAAGGAGCACGATATGGGACCTTTAAAAACAACACTGAGGTTCCAATCCAGTGTTCTTCTACTTATTGATATTAGAAATGAAAAGAAAGCAACTAATTATTGAAAGGCAGTGTAAAATGTAAGCAAAAAAAGCTCCTACACCCTATCGGAATGTTAGTCCATTTACTGACGAGTCCATTTCTGAACAGAAGGAAGTGAAACGTGCACATTTCAAACCACACAATATGTGTGTGTCTGAGTCGGGCCCTTTGTCTCAGTGTTACTCTACAGCGTACTGACTGCTGTCGACTCCAAGTTTAATGGAGTTGAGATGTAATCACATGACTGGTGTTGGTGTAGGAGGGAGAAAATGACTAAAATGGTAAAAAAACAAACAAAACAGTGTTCAAATAATTGTATTGGTGGCAGCCAGTTGTTGTGAAGCCTTTAGGTGCATGAAAAGCACAGGACTAGTTGGGTTTGGTGTGTTTGTGTCTGGTGTAGGGCATGAACCTTAATGAGTTGTTTTATTTTCATATGAATGGAAAAAAGTTATATAAAGCAGTGTAGGAAGTATAATTCAAAGCACAATTTATTTTAAAAAATGATGTGGAATTAGAATATATATTCAATTATTGACATGGATTTTATTCAGCATTGATGGCCAGTGGATTTGGCTCGAGAGGCACATTTTCTCAAAGATGAAATCTCGCCTTAGCAAAGATATTAAGATAAAGACATGATACTTATTCCCCTTAAAAAGATATGTCATCTGTCTTTTGTATTCCAAATATCACTCCAAAAAGCACTTTAAATAAAAGCCGCACTTTCGTTCCGCTGCTTTATAATCAGTTGACGTAGTGGGATCATTCCTATCCATGCCTTTGGTATAAAGCGACAATCATGGATCCCTGCTTCTAGAATCTGATGAGCTCCCATCATGTCCATTTCTGACAGCTTCTCATTGAGATGACAGTCTGGATTTGAACATATTGTGCATATTAATGCAAACTGCATATTAAATAATCATTGTCCGAGGTACTGAGACACTAAAGTCTCACGGATTTTTTGTAAAATGAGCACAACAGTTGAAATGTGGATTTCATCCTGTGGACATGAACAATGTGAAGATTACTCTAGCATGAACAGCAGTGCCAACTAAGGCTGTCACAACATTTTAAATGTTCAATGTTTAATCATAAATTCACAGTTTATAAGCTCAGCAGGCCGGGCCTGGTTCTCCAACGGGGGACATTGGTAAAATGCACTGTCCATCTGATCCAGTGGACTAGGCTTGTTGCTGCTGTGCTGAACATCTGAGAAGTAATGTGAGGACACCATACAGTAGATGGCACCAAAACGTAGTGTAACATGAGATCATGTGGGTTCATTCCCATACATTTGAATGAATTATTCGTTCTGATCCAATAGCATCTTCCATGAAAAGGTTCAGTATTTTACTTCCTGGTGTTTCATGTCATGACTTTGTGCTCTTTTCACAACATTTCATGAGACCAAGATAAAGGAGTTTAGGATAAGAAGGAAATGACCGTGGCTCTAAAACATCACTTTTTTTCTCATTTAGTACTTTAGTGTGCTCCTGTCTTTTCTGTCCAATCAAAACGGTGTACTGGATGTCAGTGGTGGACCCTCATAACAAGTTTCCTTATCGTACTGTAGAGCTAAAAAGATTCTTCAGAAAGCTGGGTGAGATTTTGTATTATTTGTCTAAAATCAGTGACCCTAACTTAAAAGAATAACAAATTAACCCTCACTTTTCCTCCTCCAAAATCTAAACATATTAAATAAATAGATAGAAATGCTTTGTATTTATAACAATGTTAGTCTCTTATTTGCATAATAAAAACTGGGTATTTATTATGTTCATATTTGTTATTATTTTTGTTCCCCTTAAAGAGGCAGAATGCTGCTTTACTTTTTTTTATCCCATTTCCAACAAATCCTGTATCCCTTATATTACTGCTGAGCTGTTTCTAAAGCATCTCAACAGTCAACCCTTTGACAAACAATAAGATAACAAGGATGATGAAAACAGATCAAGTCAATCTGGAAACTTCTTGCATTAAAAAGATGCTTAGCAACAGCAACCAGACAACTCTTAAATGTGTGATGCCTCAACGTGATGTCATGGTTCTGTATGTTCACTACAGTTAACGGTCAGCATCTTCCAGCGTGCATTCATATATATATATATATATATATATATATAGAAAAGAAAACGTGGAAAACGCTGTACTGCAATCCACTACACAGACTGAATGAGAAAGAATAAGAGAAGATAACTAGCATGGAGTTCTACTTCCTAAGCTCTGTGTACACCACCTAAACAAACCCACACTTTACTAAATGAATCATGTAATTAACTCAACATATTTGTACAATCTGATCCTGGGACAACTGGAGCGTCCTATCCCTAACAGATGACTTCCTGCTGTTCTTACTTTCTTAGTTGTGTGTGCACACAGTTTTCCTGTGTGATTATTAGCAACATTTCAGATGTCTTCACTTTCAGTTTACCTCCAAATAAAGTGGTTTAGGTGATTTGGATTATTCTCCATTTTCCTCTATAATTAGTGTGAAATGACACGGTTCTGTCCAGGAAACTTCCTAGTTGAATTGATCAGAAACTATGGACCTGTAAAATAATGTTACCGTTTATTTGCATGGCATACTGACATGAATATAATGATCTTTTCAGGATGTAAAGAGGTGACACCCCCTCTGTAGATTAGCTGTAGATTGCTCACTGACAGAGAAGAGCAGCTTTGGTCAGCTCGACTTAAGTCACTTAGGATTCCAATTGTGGCAAGATCAGTGGAATTAGTGGAAAACAATGATCAAAACTTCTGGTTGTTTAATTTAAACGGGATTTAAACGGAAGATTGTTTAGTCAGAACGTCCCTATTAGCGCCCTGTGATGTATTCAACTTTTCTGCTTTGACACATACAAAGTGGTAGTCATCACAGCTGCTCTTCTCGTCACTCAGGAAAGAACAAACAGTTGCTGATTGGATGATTTGGGGTTGTTGCTTTGAAGAGATAAATACCATACAGACAAACGGCTGTCCTTTAGGTCTTGTGATAAGAGAGGGAAGACTGCAGGATGTTGGACTTTGATGAACAACTTGATGAAAAGAGATCTGAACTGTTAACAAAGATCTCACGTTTCCAACCCTGACGCCTTAAAGCACCTTTACAACTTCTCTGTATCTTTGCTTATATCAATTCATGTGCTTTGTTTTAGCAAATAAGAAATTATAAAAAAAAACAATCCACTGGTCAAATCCTGGTCATAGGATTGGTATCCTATGAGAACTAAATTCTATATATTTGGACTATGTCATCCAAATGTATAGAACTTGGATTGCATAGAGGTATCCAGGATGAAAAAGGATCCTTTTACAACAGTAAAGAGGTGGGACTCACCTGGACTAAAGTGTATCTCTGTGCTTGTGCAGGTCGAGTGATGTGAATGTATGCACACTGAAGAAGACTGTTTTGTTCTGCCTTCTAGAACCGTCAGAGTTTTGGAGTGGGAAAAGTAGATGTTTGGTAAATCATTTAAAGATGGACTGAAGTGAATAATGAAAATGTGAAAAGGTGTATATTTAGATAAGTGTAATGTAATGTGTCCTATAGTCCTGTAGAGTAAGACTTAAAAAACAATGAAGTTTTGTACTCTGGCACTTTCTTTAATGTGTACTGTATTAGTTAATCTTCTACATGTAAAGTACTGTATGAATATTCATTACTTGCCTTGTAATGTTTGAAACGATGCTACGTTTAGAAATGGTAACCAAGAAAACAAAGTTTTTAGAGTGTATGCATGCCAATGGTTCGGTCCTAGTATAATAGGGAAACTATATGAAAAAATGGTGCTATGTTACATTATATAAAGGTGCTTCTATGGACCCCAGCTGAATGCATGCAAAGAGGAACTATCAAGAGAGAAAAAAAAGAGAAAATTCATGTCCTACTGCTGTTCTCAAATGGGTGCTGCCTCCCAAAGATGTCGGGAATTTGGAATTCCAACTTTCTATTCTAACTCTGGTGTACGATACAGAAATCTGACAACATGTCAGCAGACACACGGTGTGACTTTCACCCCGTTGAGTATCCTCCAAACATACATTTAGTGTTTGCTGGCAAGGAGCATTTTAACTCGGTTATTACAACCTGTCAGCTAAGAAGACAATAAATGGAATAGTGGGTGGCAGATATCCTACCTGATCACAATCGGTGAAGTCTAACTGTAAATGTCATCATTACCAGCCTCCACAGGATCAGGCTGAGTCAGAATGAGTATATATACCGTATGTATGGAAAAAGGCAACGTAAACCAACAGCATCTCAAACTTTGGAAGCAGTCATTTATGAGGTGGTTCTATTTTTAAGAAAAGAAAAATGTCATGTCTATTTACAGTTACACTGCCTTTGTGACAAAGGTCTAAAAGATCTATAGACAATCTAATGACATAATTTTGTACTCTTAATTCTTCAAATGTTTCTGTGTTTAAATCTTTTTTTTTTGTTCATGTAGCAGAGTTATAGGACAGCAAACATTAATAGTCTTTGAAAGGTCAAAGTTGTTTGAATTTGGAAAACGTCGTGCTGATTGTTGCTGGAAATGTTTATCGGTTGTATTGATCATCTTTCTTTTTATGTTGTTCATTAAATGTTTTACAGGATTATCAATGCTTTCATTTGTTTTTCATTTGAAGAGTGGATGCATCTGTGGGCTGTTGACAGTGAGGTCAAAAGTATGTGGATGTTAAAGGAAGCTTCTATTTCATCATCAAATCATAACATAATGTATGTTGTTGCCCCACGTATTCATATTAATAATGTGCACACACCGGACTTTATTTACACTCAATCCCACACACACACACACACACACACACACACACACACACACACACACACACGGACACACACACACAAATATATATATATATATTTCTCTATATATATTTTGATATATATGGTAAATGGACTTGTATTTATATAGTGCTTTTCTAGTCTTCCGATCAGTCAAAGCTCTTTACACTACATGTCAGTATTCACACACTCATTCATACACTGATGGCAGAGGCTGCCATACAAGGTGCCAACCTGCCCATCAGGATCTCATCTAGATACTCATTCACACACCGATGGCCTATGCCGTCGGGTGCAATTTGGGCAATTACTGTGTGTGTATATATATATATATAAATATATAAATATATATGTTGGCGGAAAAATATAAAGAAATATATAAAACATATATAATATATATATATATGGTATTGATATTATAAGCAAAAGATGCATATATATATATATATATTTTTTTTTTTTAAGAAAAATATACACAGATTTCCCTCCTGGTGAAGACACATCCCAGTTGTGTCCAGCAGGAGGCGGTAATGTAGTTTAACGGTCTCTGCAAACCCCCAGAAGAAGAAGAGGACCTACAAAACAAAGAAGAAGAAGTCGGGTGATTAATAACAATAAGACAGCACAGCTCGACTCATCACGGGAACAATCCTCCTAGTATATGATCTCCTTCCTTTACAGTAACAGTAACAGTTATTATATTACTGTATATATTATATAACAGTTATTCTTTCTTAGCCTCTGTTATCATCCGCCGCTGAGTGTTGTCGTCTGATTGTTTGTCTAGTTTTAGTCTCGTTAGTCAGACTGTGGTTGGAACATCTGCTGACACAGCGAACCTGAGATGAGCTGAAGACACCAGGAAGGAGCTTCACTGCACACTGTGGTACGGACTCATTCAACTCATTGTATCACGTTAACTACGCTAACATTATGCTAACAGTCATCTAGACGGGTTAGTCTCTGTGGGCTTTCACCTCAGTTAGTTGGCTAAGATAACGTTACTTCAGATAACGTTACTTCAGGAAACAGAAAGTCGCTCTCCGGTAGGAACACCTTTACACCTTTATCTAAAGTTAGCCGAATCTCAGCACTTAATATGAACGTTATTATCTCTGTACGTTTGTGTTATAAGATAAATTAAGTTAGGCTGAAGTCAACTCATCAGACAGTTTCAATAAGTCAACAACATGTTGACCAGACGATCCTTTGTGTTGTCACGTGCCGCCTGGCTGAGCTGAGGTATGTCACGTCACTGAGGCTATGTCACTGAGGTTATGGTTATGTCACGTCACTGAGCTGTTTGATCACTATCAGCTGTTTGATCACTATCAGCTGTTTGATCACTATCAGCTGTTTGATCACTATCAGCTGTTTGATCACTATCAGCTGTTTGATTACATCAGCTGTTTGATTACCATCAGCTGTTGATCACTATCAGTTGTTTGATCACCATCAGCTGTTGATCACTATCAGCTGTTTGATCACTATCAGCGGTTGATCTCTGTATTTCTGCTCTACCGTTTATATTGAAAATGAGGACAGAAGCAGCAGGTTAAACCACTGTTCATTTAACTTGAATAGAAGTTGGTTTATTATATTTTGTGTTAAATATTTCACTGCCTTGTATCTTGAGAACTGAATCAGCAGGTCCTGCAGTTGCACTTTTTATTATTTTCCAATAAAAGGTGTATGTATTTGCCATTAAACGTTGTTTACTTGTTTATATCCATAATTAATTTATCCCTGATTCCCTTACAAGAAAAACTGAGGAATCCCGACCTGTACTGTCCAGTATCAGATATTTATTCCACAGTCACACTGACTGAATGTTTGGCAAAAAAAGTTACTGTATCGATTTCAAATCATTGAATCGTATCGTATCGCTCTAGATGAGCCAAATATCACCCTGAATCGTATCTGAACCATGGAAATCGTATCGTATCGTTGTAAAAACGTATCGTTACACTCCTATTAGACTGTATGAAAATCAGCTTCCAGAGATTTGAAACATGCTTGAGACAGATAATCCAGTAAACACAGTATTCACTGTTATGGATTACCCAGTTATCAAGTGTCTACGGGTTGATTTTCAAAGCATGATGAAGTGAGTTGGAACCAGTGGCTACCTGGAAGGTAGAACAACACATTCACAAATCAGAAACAACACAGCTGTAATGTCAACTACATAGGATTTCTGTTAACGACTGTACTGCACAAATACTGTTTTATGGTAGCTCTGTGACAGTCACTGATTACATTTTACTACTCATTTCCTCCCAGTCAGGTGATGAGAGTTGAGAAGCTTTAGCTGAAAGTCCGAGGTATCATGGAGGAAGAATGCAGGCCTCTGCTGAGCTCACAGCAGACTGGAGAGAGCTACTCCCACCGAGGCTCCACAGACTCACTGGACTTCAAGGCTAAAAGGTAGATTACACTGAAACACTACACCGATCAATATGCAGTACTTACCAGCACACTACGCGTGTGTGTGCACATGACAGAGAATAATAAAGTTTCTCTAGTGAGATACAGCTGCACACAGGTTCATGTTGTTCAGTAGGTAACATGAAGGTGTTGCATTTACTGGCACACTAATAGAACATTTAGAGCTAATGTATACGTTTATACCAGACAACGGTATAAAGGGGATCATATTCATGATTTCTGGGCGTTACAACCAAAGTTGCCTATACAGAGCCAAACCAACAGTGTTTATCTGTCTCTCATTGGGTTGGACGATATTGAAATCCCCCTACTGACGACTAAAACAATGATATAAAAAAAAGCTGAGGAGGCACACAGATATAAATGTCTATAGGCTGGAGATGCATATGTTGCAATACAGACGTCTATAGGCTGGAGATGCATATGTTGCAATACAGACAAGTGGCCACAGAGTGGCGACAATGTATAGGCAGTAAGCACTGCGGGCCGCCGGGCTGGCAATACGCTGGCGGAAACCTCTTGCTGAAGTTGGTAAGTCATATTGGCGTTCTAATGTATTCACCATTTCCTTGAAACTGTCTTTTTTTTTTTTTAAATGCATGGATGGAAACCATTTCTTTTACAATGTAGCTGCCCTCGTACAGTCTCGCCACCGTTGACTGTCACGTTTACATCTTGTTGTTGTTGCCTTTTCGAAAGCCCCGACGATGGAGGGCTGATTGCTCGCCGTGGTAGGAGTTTTGGTCTGGCTGCTCTTTGTGGATGGAGTCGTGACAGTTGTTTTTCTCTCACACAGTTTTACGTATTTTGGGAGCAAAGATTTATGGTGTCCCGACTTGTTTATCGCACAGCTTTTACAAATCACTTTGTTCACATCTCTGGCTCTCCGTTGGGTTTAAAACCAAAGAATCACCAAATAGGTGCATTAGCATTCTTTTAGTCTAACGAGAGCGGACATTTTTCCTGGAGTTAATCACGTAGGCTACATCATCAGACGTTCGCTACGCTACAACAACGTGATGGAGCATAGAGAAAGAACCAGAAAAAGAGAGAGAGACTGAATATGATGCAAAATTTATAACAGGTGTTGCATAATTGAACATTGTTCTGTTATCGTGGACACATGAGGACCATTACCATGGCCAACCAATATAATGTAGAATGATAATCTCATCTATCGCCCAAGCCTAATCTCTCGATGCTTTCTGACTTCCCTACTCTGTCTGTGGCTCTCAGCTACAAATCCATTGGTTCCTACTGAAGAAATAAAAAACTACAAAATATATAGTTAATTTTTTTTAAAAGGCACAATGAAAGAAAATAAACTGAATTTGTTTTACAGAGGCAGATTAATTCACTTTTGGTGCTCCAGTGCAGGGGTACCTAACCTTTTTGACTACATGGACCAGACAGCAGTTATAATATTTCTGATGGACCGTTTGGGTGGGGGTGGGGGGTGGGGGGTGGGGGGTTGGTTGCTACACATCTGATGCTAATCTACTACTAATGTCATGTTATAGATATATGAAGCATAGTAAAAGCATAATGCAATTTAAACTACTGTACAAAACACACAAAAATCCAAACTGAACTCACCGTCAATGTGAGCCCTGATCCTGTTTTCCAGAGACAAGGTGGTCGTAGCGTTGTGTTATGTGTGTGAGTGACAAGCGCAACATGTTTCTAACATCAAGACTACTGCGGAGCTTTTTTTTTTGGCAGTCAGAGGTGAAAATCCGGCCTCACACAAGGATGTGGATGGGAATGGAAACAATGTCTTCAGTGCCATTATGGCATGTTCTGGGTATTCTCCGTTAATCGGTTAAAATGCTCAATGTCGGTTAGCGGTTAAACGGTTAATTATGGACATCCCTAGTTCATGTCGTTGTGAAAATCTACGTGTTTTGGAACGATCCGATGAGATGAAGATGAACAACGAGAAGAGACTTCTGTGTGTTTGTCGTCTTGACTTTACTCGTCAAGAGTTTCCGTTACTCTTCTCGTGCACTGATTCGTTTAAGCTGAACAGACAATCAGAGTGATTTCTCTCACCGACGAGCTCCGCCGCCGATTCAACATGCATGAACATGAATCGGCCAAACCGCCCGTGGGCAGACTAGACCCGACGGTGCGGGACACGCTCACCAACGGCCACAAACTGTCCCACAGCCGACCGTCGGCTCGGTGTGTCGGGGCCTTCAGGAGCCTGGCGGTATAGTGTTAAAGTTTTCTAGTTGTACACTTCATACATATTAACGATGAAAATCTTTTAATCTGGCATTGTGTCGTTTAGAGAATGACTCCATCGAGGAGATGGAGGCTGTTTACTGCATTTTGCTCACATGATGTTTTGTTGGACTGCATTTTAGTTTATCTTTAATTCCTGTGTGTGTCAGGCCAATAAAGTAGCTTCTACCCAAAGTTTGAATCCAGCATGGACCCTGGTCTTCTGAGCTGGCCTAGACTATGCACGGTTCTCTTTTCTGACAGTGTTTGTTAGATAATAAACAAGGTGCTTTCTACAAGTTGGGCCTGGAATTCGCTTGACAAGCAAATACTAAGACATTGCGTGAGTGTGTGTGTGTCTTTGGCACCACCCTAGTATTAGCTGTGTGAATTTTAATCCAGTTAGGTATTTCACAGTGACCAACTAGCTTTCTAGCACATAAAGCATTACATACTGTACACTGCCTTCCAGGAAGTCACATACACGTGTACGTTTGTTTTAGCGTGTATGAATTCCTTCAGTCAAGACATTGTGCTCTGTATTATTCCAATTTAGGGATGCATTTAACTTTTCACTTTCAATCTCTCTGTTATTTTTGGATCAATTGCGTGATCTAATAGTGAAAAAATGCCCGTCATTAGTTGACAGAGCCCAAGTTGACATAAACCGATTTCTTATTTTGTTCGACCAACTTTCTTAAGATATTCAGTTTAGATGTGAAACCGAGAAGAGCAGCAAATCCTCACATTGGAAAAGCTGGAATCACACAAAGTTTTTGCCTGATTTAAACATTTAAAGTCCCCATGCAATTAAAATGTAATTTTCCCAGTTATAATCCTGCGTCCCTGTGTTAATTGTTCCTTTACCTCTTGTTATATGCCAAATATATGTAATGTCAAAGTATTTTGACATCAAAGTCTGATCAGAGTCTCTGTCTTTTCTCTTCCTGTAAATGGTTTCAAATGTGTGATGACTCATCCTGCACTCAGGGGCATGTATAAAAATTCATCCAATCAAATGAGACTTTGGGCGACTAGCTAGCCAATCGTTTGTGGATCGAATCAATATTTGATCGAAGTAGCTAACAGAGCAATATGGAGAGATGCACAAAGAGATGTGTTTTTGGATATCAGAGGGCAAAAACGCTGTTTTCATTTCCAAAACAATGTGGCTGAAGTCTGATTCATTCAGGGGAAACTTTACCGATTTTCAACCAACTCCGTTACTGCGGAGCAGCAGTACATGCAGGGAACGTCCACCGGATGGTCTCTGGGTGCTGTTCATCTGCATGTACTGTTGGGCTACAGTAAAGTTACCACACAGCCGGTCTGTAAAGTTTCCCCTCTCATCTCTCCCTCGTCCTCCTCCTGATCTAACAACAGGTGAGGGAGGTGTGTGTGGAGCCAACAGCTCTGTATCAAGCTAAACTGTAAGCCCGCCCACTTTTTAGAGGCCCAATCAAATGCGACTCATTTGATTTAAATCCCTCTTTTAAACCGCTCAAATATTCCGTTTCACTGCGAGATACGTCACAATACGGCAGTTAGAGACGCTCTAACTTCCGTTACATGGGGACTTTAATGGATTATGGAAATGGTCTGATAGAATGAATACTAATAGAAATGATGTGATTTTTTTTGTCTGCTTCCTCTAGGCCTTTCTACGTCGAGCCCAGGAATATCGTAGGTGATGACCTGAAGGAGAGAGTCTCTGCTGAGGCTTCCATCCTCAACAGCAGAGTCCATTACTACAGCAGACTGACGGGCTCTTCTGACAGACTGCTAGTAGGTCCAATCACTACCTAGTTAGTTGTTATAGCCATCGATAGATTATCACCTACCTACAACACACAGTAGCAAGGGACCACATAACCTAGACCAGGGGTCAGCAACCTTTACTATTAAAAGAGACATTTTAGGCAAAAAATAAATAAAAAAATCTGTCTGGAGCCGCAAAACCTTTGAGCATTATGATGAAGGTAACACAGTTTATAGTCCAAGTATCTAGTATATAAGTCTAATGCAGTGAGGGCCAAAGAACAAATGTACTACGGAGTATTAGGGACACATTGAGGGAAAAAAATCTGAGATTTCCAGAATAAAGTCATAATACTTTTTTTCTCGAAAAATTATGACTTTTTTTTAATTACGACTATAAAAAGTCGTAATATTATGAGAATAAAGTCATAACTTTATGAGAAAAAAGGCGTAATATTACGAGAATAAAGTCATAAGTTAACGAGAAAAACAAGTCGTAATATTACAAGAATAAAGTCATAAGTTTAAGAGAAATAAGTCGTAGTATTATGAGAATAAAGTCATAATATTATAAAGTAGTAATTTGACGTGTTATTTTCTTTTTTTTCTAGTAAAGTTATGACTTTATTCTCGTATTATTACAACTTTTTTTTCTCGTTAAGTTATGACTTTATTCTGGTAATATTATGCCTTTTTTTCTCGTAAAGTTATAACTTTATTCATTAAAAATGGAAATGAATAACTGTTTTTTTTCATTTCACATTTTTATTTTTATTTATCATTGTTGTAGGTCTATGGTACGACAGAGTATTAGGGCCACATTGAGGAAAGAAAATAAATCTGAGATTTCGAGAATAAAGTCATAATATTATGAGGAATAAAGTAGTAATTTTACGTGTGATTTTCTTTTTTTCTCGTAAAGTTATGACTTTATTCTCGTAATATTACGATATTATTTATTTATTTTTTTTGCCTAAAATGTCTCTTTTGATAGTAAAGGTTGCTGACCCCTGGGTTAGGGAAACACAGCAGTTAGCTGTAGAGCTGCTGGCTCCAACTCAACTATGTAAAAGCACATGGGAACGGTTGATCATCGTGGTCATCGGCTTATTTATTGTTATCATTATGAGCATCAACTAGAAGCAATGCCTGCTACTTTGAGTCTGTATGTGAGAACAGCCCTTCAGATGTAGTCTTAAGACAATGTACATGTCATGAAATGTCGACTGTAATCCACAACCCAGTCTTTAGTAGCTCAGATGGAGATGCACTCTGTGAGCTTTAATGTTAAGATCTGTTTTATCAGAGATGTTAAATCTCTGACCGTTGCGAGGAGATGTAGTAGGCATAGACCATCGCTCCGCAGAACCCCCGCAGAGTTTAATGATATCTTCATACTTTAGCAAACTTTTTAAAAGTTTTGGTCGCCTCAATCGATTTCTAAACGCATTTCACACACGCTGATGGCGGCGAACACAAGGAAGATGGCTGGTAAAACGTCGGTAGCTTCTCGTTCAGCTGACAACGAGGAGTTGGCTGAGCTAGTTAAGCTAGCAGTTTCAGAAGCTATCAAGGAAGCTATCCCTGGACTTGTGGAGGACGTTGTCGCTCAACTGACAAGTAAGACGCAGGCTTTGGTGGATGCGCAAGCTGCTGTATTTCGTGGCGAGATGGTTGTCATGAAAGCTGATATCTCAAAGTGTGTGGATTATATAGAGGAGAGCGAAAATCGCTCGGCGGAGTGGGACAGCCGGCTCGCTGTATGTCGCACCCGGTTGTGGAGGACAAGATAGCTGACATGGAGGACAGGTCACGCAGAGATAACATCCGTGTGCACGGTGTGCCCGAAAACGCAGAGACATCCCATGCTCTTGCTTACCTGTCGGATGCCATCCCACAGTGGTTTCCAGCGTTGGGTCAAGTTGAAATCATGCGTGCACACCGCGTAGGAGCTCCCAAGGAAGACGCAAATGGCAAGCCTTTCTCTCGCTCATTCATCTTAAAGCTGCTGCGTTTTACCGACAGAGACATGATACTTAAAGCCGCTCGGAGCACCGCCGTGGAAATAGGAGGGAAGACCATCCGCTTCACCCCTGACTACAGCCCGCATACTTTCAAGCGCAGATTGGCCTTCTCCAACGCAATGGACGCTCTGCAGAAACTGGATTTTCGTACTTTTCTCATCTATCCAGCGAAACTTAAGGCAACAGGTGGAGGAGTGACCCATCTCTTCAACACTCCACAAGAGGCGAATAACTTCGTGCACTCCTTAAAAGAATAGAGCCTCCACTCATTCAGGTAACTTGGCTGGATAGCTCAGTGTGAACTATAAGAAGTGGACTGTAAGATATGGCATATGCAAACTCATTACTGGTTTGCATCTCTTTTATTTAAGTATCAGTTTTTCTTTGTTTCTTAATAAGGAAAGCCAACTTCAATGTTGTGCTCCGTTCTGTTCTGTATGCTGTGTCTCTAACTAGGACAGGCTGGCTTTGGACTTTTGCAGCACTAGATATCTGACACGATGCTAATTGTGCTATAAGCTACAAGCCCTAAGCCTGCACTCTTTTTGTTCTTAAAACTCAATACTTATACAGTACACTTGATTAATTTAGTTTAAATCTACTGTGTAATTAAAACGACTAAGGTATGATACAATTGTTTCTATTATGGGGAGGGAGGGGGGGCTGCTGTACGCGATGGTGGCAATAACGCCACAACATGCCACTCGAGGATCACGGGTCCAGCTGATGGGGAAAACTCCGACTCCCTAGGAGGAGTCAGGGAGTTGTTTGTTTGTTTGTGTGTTTTTTATAATTTTACTTTATTTATTAACATCATTATTATTATGTATGTGTGTGGGGTTCTTTTTTCTTTTGTTATTATTTTTATTTGTTATGCTCTCATGTTGTTTGGAGAGTGGCGGGTTTATGGCGACTGGGGTTTTTGGGATGGGACTGATCTCTTTCATTTCTCTAAATTCATACTGTGGTCGGATCACTGCATTACTTGGGGAATATGCTATTTTTTCCTCTCTGATTTCAAATATACTGTAACATATATTAGTTATTTTTAGTCAACATGAGTAATATACATGTAGTCAGCTGGAATGTAAACGGGTTGAATGGTCAAATTAAGCGCACGGCCTGTTTAGACTTCCTGCGTAGATTACGAGTGGATGTTGCCTTCATACAGGAATCTCATTTAAGAACGGCAGATGTTCGTCGTTTTTCGAATAAACACTACTATGTGGCTGCATCTGCATCGGTAGATACCAAAACCAGGGGCTCATTAGTAGTACTGAAACGTAATCTCTCAATTAATATAATAGGACAATTTGGTAGTGAGGACGGTAGGATCTCTTATATCAAGACTAGTGTATCTGGGCGTAAATTCGCTTTTATTTCTGTTTACGCTCCATCCCAATATGAACCAGAGTTTTTTCCAAATTTAACAGCAACCTTACTACATCTTCAGGATTTCTCACTTGTTATTGGTGCAGACATGAATTCTTTTCTAAATTTCACATTGGATAAATCTGCTCAGCGTATCACGTCCACCCAGTTACATACATCTAAAGATTTTCAGAACTTCATATCAGCACTTAATCTAACAGATTTATATCGAACGATCAATCCTACATCTAAACAATATACTTTTTACTCAGCAAGACATCAAAGTTTCTCTAGAATAGATTATATACTAGCTTTACCTGCATCTTTCTCTGAAATACATAGTGTTGTAATCAAGCCCTGCTCTCTATCAGATCACAGTATTGTCTCAGCGCAGTTCACACTCCAGGGCACGCCTCCCAGGGCATCACGATGGCGTTTTAATGTCTCGCTTCTCAAAAATGAAGAATTTTGTGTCTCTCTTAGGGAAAAACTAAATACCTTTTATAGGTTTTAATGTTGGCTCAGTAGACGACCCGAGATTCTTATGGGATGCCATAAAGGGCTGTATTAGGGACTCCTCAATTGCATTCTCCTCTCACCTTCATAAAAGTAAACTTAGCAAGATAGCTGAACTGGAGAATCTTCTCGCTCAGCTTGAGGCTCAACAACAAGTTACACATTCAGAGGTGTTACAGGGGAGTATAGTGGTGACAAGAGCTGAACTCAACTCTTTGTTGAGACGTAGAGCAGAGTTTTTGATGCACAGGACCAGAAGAACATACTATTTTAATGGAGCCAGACCGAGCCATCTTTTAGCTTTAAGATTGAAAAAACATGAAAAATATTCAATTATTACGGCCATAAAAACACCTCACCGTACTTTGATTGACCCTCGGGATATCAACACTGAATTTAAGAACTTTTATTCCACCCTTTATAAATCTGAAATCTCACTTGATACAAGTACATGTACAGGTTTTTTTCAAGGACTTAATCTGCCTTCTGTATCTGACAATGAAGTGCTCAATACCCCCATTTCCCTAGAAGAGGTAAGGATGGCTTTGAGTAATATGAAGAAAGGCAAATCCCCAGGTTTGGACGGAATTCCACCGGAACTATATCTTACTTTTTGGGATAAACTAGGCCCACTGCTATTGGATATGATTAATACAGCAATTGACAAGGGTAAATTTAACATAAGTGCCAACACAGCCATAATCACAGTGCTTCCCAAACCAAATAAAGATTTGACTCAATGCGGTAACTTCAGACCCCTCTCCCTTCTGAATGGAGATATTAAATTATATGCTAAAGTACTTGCAACCCGATTAGAGGTACATCTTACGAAACTGATACACAATGACCAAACTGGTTTTATTAAAACTCGTCATGCATCTGATAATGTACGTCGTCTGTTGCACATTATCCATGCAACGGGTAGTATTGACTCTCCCTGTTCGGTCCTATCGTTGGATGCTGAGAAAGCGTTTGATAGGCTAGAATGGGACTATCTTTGGGCTACTTTAGATAAATTTGGACTAGGTACACAATTCATTAACATGATCAAAGTTTTATATACAAATCCTTCGGCAATGGTCATCACTGGCAATACTTGCTCCGCTCAGTTTCCAATTTCTAGGGGAACTCGCCAGGGCTGCCCCCTTTCGCCGCTACTATTCGCTCTGTCCCTTGAACCCTTGGCGCATAAAATCAGACAACATCCATTAGTACATCCCATCACTTTTTGTAACACCGATCACCGGATATCATTGTATGCTGATGATATCCTTCTTTATTTAGATAACACAGGTCCTTCTTTACCACATTTGCTTTCTACTTTCGATTCGTTCAGCTTGCTATCAGGATATAAAATCAATTGGACAAAATCAGCATTGATGCATTTAAATTCAGTTATTTCTCAAACTCCCATGCCCTCCCATATACCAATAGTTAAGTGTTTCAGATATCTTGGTGTTGATATTTTCCCCTCTATATCAGCCATTGCACTATGAAACTTTCAAAATATATACAATTGCTTAGAGAAGGATTTCGAACGCTGGGCAAATCTCCCAAATTCACTCCAAGCCCGAATAGCAATAGTTAAAATGGATGTACTCCCTCGTGTTAATTTTTATTCTTCTATGATACCTCTTGCTCCTCCTATTGGGTTTTGGGAAAAACTTCATACGTCAATCTCCAAATTCATATGGAAAGGAAAGAGGCCTCGTTTAAAATTCACAACCCTCCAACGAGACAGGACACAGGGAGGGCTGGGCCTACCAAACTTTAAGGTGTACTTCTGGTCCTTTGTGTTACGTCCTCTCTCTACATGGCTCAACCCAAGTTCTTCAGCCTCTTGGAGACCAATTGAGGAAAATTTATCGTCGCCTCATAGACTACAAGACCTAGTGTATTCCAACATACCATTGAAAAAAGCCAAATTACGTTTAAGCCCTATAATTTCATTTCTACTTGTAACCTACCGTACTGTAATGAAGCAGACGCATGCAGGTCTTAAATGGCACAATCATTCACCAATTTTCAATAATTTCTCCCTTCTTTCCGGCAACATACCTTTCTCATTTCCACAATGGAAGATCAGGGGAGTAAATATATTAAAGGACCTGTATGGTGATAGTGGCTTACGAGCCTTTAACGATTTACGCGCTGAATATGATCTCCCGGGCTCATCGTTTTTTTTCTACTTGCAGTTGAGGTCAGCCATGCGGACATATGGTGTACCATGGGGATTAACGCTCCTTACACACCCTCTTCATAAAATATTGGCTTCAGTGGGATCAACACGAGGAATGGTCTCTAAACTTTACACATTTATTTCTGTACCATGTAAACATTTACCAGTAGAAACTGCATGGCGTAGGGACTTAACCGATATAAATGACGAAGAGGTTTCCTGGGACACGGTGTGGAAAAATTTGTGTGGTACATCTAAAAATCCAGATCATCAATTAATACACTATAAATTTGCCCACAGGATGTACCTCACCCCTAGAAAGCGTCACTCTATGAAGATCATTACATCTCCCAACTGCGATCTGTGTCCATCTGGTGCTCTGGGTTCATTCTTGCATATGTACTGGAAATGCCACGCTGTGTCTCAATTCTGGAAGCAAATATCTCTCACCTTAAGCGACATTCTTGAAGTTAGGATTCCACTCTCACCTATTTTATTTTTATTAACTGATGACTCCTCTTTAAATCTGTCTTTGCAACAGAAACGTATTTTATGGGCTGGTCTCACTGCAGCCAAGAAAATGCTGGCCTTAAGATGGCAACCACCGCACTCCTTGACTAGACAACAGTGGACTAACTCGATGTTAGAAATTATCTTGATGGAGGGGTCCGTGGCCCGAATGCACGGGGCCAGCGGTAAGACCCTCAGAGCGTGGGATGCAGCTTACAATCTAGTTAAAGATAAAAACATAGCGTGATCGACAGTAACTTTGACTTTTTTTTTTTTTTTTTTTTTGGTTTTGGGGGAAAGAGATCAGGGGTGGGGGGGTATTTAGGGGTCGCCTTGGGAAGGGAGGGGGGACATAGGGTTGTGCATTAGACCTGGAATGAGGGCTTTGTATATGTACCTGTGTATGGGGGGAGGGGGATGTATAAAAGGGATAAAATGAATGATATGTAACATCTTTCTCTATACCTTTTCAATAAAAAAGAATTGATCACAAAAAAGAGATGTTAAATCTAAATCACAAGGTCCCCACACCAAACCATGTGTCATCTCCCCTGTAAAGCTTTTACAATGGCTGCATGTCAACATTGCACAGCATGTGTGTTGTTTTCTTCTATGGTTCTCCTATTGGCTGGCGGGAACCACAGACCAAGGAGCACACGCCAGACGCACTGAATTATAATAAGAACCGTGCAGCATGTTCTTTTCCCATGTGGTAATCCATCTATGGTTATAGTAGACTATGAGATTGTTGCAACCGTGATCATTTCAATATTCCTATAAAAGTCCTTTATCATAGCAGACATAGTAGGTAACTAATCATTCTCTTTTTAATCACTAACAATGGCTCCGTTTTCTTCAAGTGTTCTCTCCATCGTTCACTCATTCACTGCTTCTTTTCCAACAGATACTCTGTGGTGAACGGTAAACTGAGATTCACTAGTGTAGTGGAGGCAGTGTGGCATGACTGTCAGTTTTGTTACATAAAACATTAGATATAGTGCACTATATAGTAACTTACTAGGGAGTGATTTCAGACACAGTTTGTGACCATCAGCCAGCATGCACAATAGCAGGACGCTGAAACTGAATCATCCATCATTCATTTTATTATTTACACCTGTGCTTTTCCTACTGTGACATGTCAAAATGTCTTTAGTGAAAAAGGCCTTTTGTCTGTGTTTAGTACACACACTATTATTTCCTCTCGAAATGGTGGACAACAGAATCTTAAAAGAAAACAAATAACCTGTCAGTAAACATTGCTGGAGCCATACAATTTACTGCAGTAAGGACCGTTTCAGTTTGTTGGTTTTATTTACAGAGCAACTAATGTAAATAGATTTTCAAGCTTAGGAAATGTGACCAGTGGTGATGCACATACATTGAAAACACTTTCTACTGTCCTCCTCTTTCATTTATCAAACAAAACCACTGTGCCCAGTGCCCTTGCAAGGAATGTGGTCAGATGAAATAACAGTTATTCTGGTTAGGTGACCTTACTTTTCATAAAGGCTCATGTTACTATACCTGTGAGGACTTCATCTTTAATATCTGGCTGTTTTTCCTTCAGAGTCCTCCAAACCATGTGATCCCCGGGCCGGAGGAGATCTACATCTACAGCCCACTGGGGACGGCTTTCAAGGTGACAGGCAGTGACCACACCTCTAAAAACCCCAGTATCATCACCATGTAAGCCCTACAGTCCTACAGTCACATTTAATCAGTCCGTTAAATTCACCTAATCGTTGCCAATGTCTTTGACTGCTGTGATTATTACCGTGATTTTCTCTCCTCACAGATTTGCCATATGGAACACAATGATGGGCACGTCTATACTCAGCATACCCTGGGGCATAAAGCAGGTGATTTGCTTTATTCCACATACTTCCAAGTGCTTGGCTCGTTCCAAGCCACTAAAATGACTATAGCTGTGTATTGGTTTCAGTTCTTCTTGAAATGCAGACGTGCAATATGTATGCTCATTAAATTTGCCTTACAGGACATAAAACTCAAACTTGAACAGTCAGTGTTGTGTTTGTCCCTTTAGGCTGGTTTCACTCTGGGGATCCTCATCCTCATCTTCACAGGCCTGCTGATGCTCTACTGTTGTTACATCGTCCTCAAATCACCAAAGGCAATACGTAAGTCCAGCAACACTTTTACAATATGGGATTCTGCTTAAAAGTTATAATTTCTGATTTAAAAAATGTAATAAATGGGAATTATCCTTTAAAATCTGAATATGTTTCTGATATAAAACAACTTGTTTCATAGAATGAAGTTATTTTGTGGTTGGATCAGGAGCCTTTTAGGAATAAAGTCTATTGCAGAGAACAGTACTAGTAGACACACTCACAGTCGCGAATGAGGTGCAAACCGATTTATTGAGATTAGTATCAGCTCGGACTTGCACTCCCTGACCTTTTGTCCAAAGCTGGAGCAGATCTTGGCAGTGTGCAGGAGGGAGTGTCAGCATTCCCAATCATACAAACACATACATATTAAAACAATCAGTTGTTTTATCCCCTATTCACCGATGACCCCAGACACTGTGTGTGCCTTTGCTTCCGATTTGCCTCAGGTGCTTGGAAGCCAGGTATACCTGCTTGTTTAATAACCCATAGTAGGTGTTTGTGATGAGTGTCTGTTGTCTACATGTTCCCACAGAGGAGTGGCTCCTTTAGCATGTACTTGCCAGCCTTTTACACCTCACATCAACATGCACACTGACACTGCCGAAGTCAGTCAGTCATCAAAAATTCTTTTGATTTTCCTCCTTTTTCCCTGCACATATAAATGGTGCATATATAAAAACATGTGTTTTAAAAGTAAGCAAGGTGGGAGGAGCTTTATTTTTATAAAATTAATTTTGTAAAATTAATTTGGTAATGTTTTGTCAAATGATAAATGTCAGTGTTCCTCAGCAGAGAGGCTTGGGCATCTCCTAGACCAGGGGTCAGCAACGTAAAATTACTACTTTATAATGTGGCCCTAATACTCCGTCGTACCGTAGACCTACAACAATGATAAATAAAAACTTCCTTAAGTCTTTATGTCTTGTATCTCTCTACCTACCTATGATATGGATATTGTCTCATCCACAGAGCAGGGTAAGGACTGGTACAGTATTTATGAAAGAGCTACAGGGAAAGCTAATGATTGGGACTCAAACTCTGATTGTGGATGATTTCGTAGTAAAAGATGTAAAAGGCCTGGGGGTCTCATTTATAAAACAGTGTAGGATCCATACTAAAAATGTACGGCCGGGTGGAGGTGACTGGAGGAGGCAGAGTGGCGCACCGCGGTGGCGCACTGGAGACAGTCTGATAGTTGCATCGGATAGCCGTTTTCATTTTGTCTATATGTATACTGTATC
This sequence comes from Sebastes fasciatus, assembly GCF_043250625.1. Lineage (NCBI taxonomy): Eukaryota > Metazoa > Chordata > Actinopteri > Perciformes > Sebastidae > Sebastes > Sebastes fasciatus. The sequence goes on along the minus strand of NC_133813.1, from coordinate 26,384,696 downwards.
TGTCCCTATCTAATAAAACATAAATAAATTAATAAGTCACGTCATGTTCACTGCAGCGATTTTACACAACAACTTTATGAAAACGAATATGGTACTTGGTGATATCTGCACACTATTAGAAGATATTATTAAAACTATTGGCGCTCTGTTCTGCCATTCTTTAATGCTATTTGATATAATCTTGGATTTCTACAACCCATGATGATGATTTCAACAGCTGCTCCACAGCTGACTGCGAGTGTCGGTAGTCCGATCCTCTCCTCTGCGCTCTGGAGGTGGAGGGACAGTGATGGTGACACAGCGCTGATGAGATATTGAGCAGAATTTGATTTGAGTTGGCTGATATATTTTACATTTGTAAGGTGCTTGTAGAATAGTTATGGCTCAATAGCACAAATAACACTGTTTTTAAATGTTTATGATAAAGTGGATAGGGCCTATAAGTATGAAGTGAAGTTAAATGTGTGAGAGGCATCTTTATACGTATAATGACATTTAATGTCTACAGTCTGGCTTCAATTCACCACCTCACCATCTGCGTCTCCAGTTTCCTCTACCTCGGTGCCTCCATAATGTGCGTACGCACGGGTCAAAGTTTCCGTACCGGTGCGCACATTCTCCCGTCAAGTTTGTTTTTATAGATCACAACTATTGCGTGGGAAGTGGCGTACGCACATTTCAGGCCCCGTTTTGTGCGTACGCAACGGTTATAAATGAGACCCCAGAGCATTAAGAACACCAAAATATGCTGCTTTTTTTCCAACAATATGGTCTGTGACATGACAGAAAGTAATCCCACATGTATGTCTTCATTCTCTGTGTTCTGTCCAGCCTACGTGGACACGGTCGACTGGGAGTTCCCCGATGTCTGTAGGTACTACTTTGGCAAGTTTGGCCAGTGGTCCAGCTTGATCTTCTCGATGGTGTCACTTATTGGAGCCATGGTGGTTTACTGGGTCCTCATGTCCAATTTCCTCTACAACACCGGACAGTTTATCTACAGTAAGTCACAATGCTCTTGTCATTACCAGAAAAGAGGTATCACATAATTCTGTAGTTCTGTTTTGGTTGATTATTTAAACAAAGACAAGTCAGCACTTTAAAGCTGCAGTTTGTAACTTTTATGAAAATAACTTTTTTTTATATACATTTGCTCAAACTGTCTCTGTATACTGACAGTAGTACATGAGACAGATAATCTGTGAAAACACCATGTTTCTCTTCCTCCTTGTAGTGCTCCTAATGGTATTAACAAGATTCCACCGCACCCAAAGTAAAACATCCAATCAGAGCAGAGGAGTCTGCTCTGTCAAGCTGTCAATCGCAGCTCCTAAAGCTCATGAACTCTGGTCAAACTAGTCAGCGCTGATCAAATATGAATCAATATTCTGTTACTGTAATGCCTATTTCTCTACTCTGAGGTGTCCAGAATCATCTTGTAGTGTACTGTTTAGCTGTAAAATGAGAACGTTTGTGACCCGGCAGCCATGTTGAGATCAGTTGAGGAAATACCAAGCACCGCCCACCAGCCGGAGCACACTCTCATTTTACAGCTAAACAGTAGATAAAAAGTTATTTTTTATAAAGTTACCAACTGCAGCTTTAAAGGCAACACTCTCTGGCTACTGTACCTTGGCCTTTTCTATCTGTACAATGTGTTTGTGCTTCAAATGACATGACGCTGTGCAACATGGCTGATGTGTGTGGCCCTCAAGTCTGCCTCGCCATGTGCTCACCACTGAGTCCATTGTCATGTTATGTTGCGCATTATGACTTTAAAGGTTTAGTTCAGGGGTCAGCAACCTTTACTAACAAAAGAGCCATTTTAGGCAAAAAAAGAAGAAAAAAAAAGAAAATCTGTCTGGAGCTGCAAAACATGTGATCATTGTGATGAAGGTAACACAGTTTATAGTCTAAGTATATAGTATAGAAGTCTAATGCAGTGAGGGCCAAAGAGCAAATGTGCTACGGAGTATTAGGGCCACATTGAGGGAAAAACATCTGAGATTTACAGAATAAAGTCATAATATTACGAGAAAAAAGTCGTAACATAACGAGAATAAAGTCAGAACTTTATGAGAAAAAAAGTTGTATTATTACAAGAATAAAGTCAGAACTTTATGAGAAAAAAAGTTGTATTAT